>NC_091169.1:10130870-10138370 GCF_040958095.1 Procambarus clarkii | reverse complement strand
TACGAATATTGGAAGATATTCTAGTGCTGTGCCCAGAGTGTGCTAGTGCAGGCTAATAGATCAGCCTCGCATTTCATGCTCTCTTCTGATTTTTAGTCAAGAGTTGATTTATTTTGTATTGAGGCTGGTAATTTCTCCCCTGGTTCCATGTAAGACTAACCATCCTGTGAGAAGGAATATTAGATGAACTTATAGTTAGTTTTTGATCTACACTGTGTAATCTTTCATATAGAATAGGTTAACAGCACATTGTTGTGTATACCTAAGCTTGTTAATAACAAAAAATCCATATTATTAATTTTGCATTTTTTGAAATAGCTTCACTTGCCCGTAACACTGAGCGTAATTAGTGTCTGAAAGTATATAAATGAAATGTATGCACTTTCTATATATAAATTGTAATAAGGCCCTGTGAAATAATAATAATAATAATAATAATAATAATAATAATACATACATACATACATACATACATACATACATACATACATACAGAAATCACAATAGCGTAATAAACTCCTTTACCATGTCGTGGCGCAATCGACTAAGGTGCGTCCGGGATCATCCCGGACGTAGGTTCGAACCCTCATCACAGCCCTTGTGGATTTGTTAATAATATTAAAAATAATAATAATAATAATAATAATAATCCGTCCGTCTCCCTCCGTGTTGCTGCCCCTCCAGCCCAACACCAGACCATATAGGATAGGTCTGCCGTACGATGAGTTTTGGGGGACTCCTCACCTCTCTGTTGGTATGTGGTGATTACACCCGGTGTTCTGAGGTGGAGATGTGTGGGTTATAGAAGGCACTGGGCGAGGGAGCTCTATTACCCCAGGTGAAGAGCTGCTGACGACCTGCTGTAAGAGGAGACGACCTGTCACAAGAGGAGACGACCTGTCACAAGAGGAGACGACCTGCTACAAGAGGAGACGACCTGTAACAAGAGAAGACGACCTGTCACAAGAGGAGACGACCTGTCACAAGAGGAGACGACCTGTCACAAGAGGAGACGACCTGTCACAAGAGGAGAGGATCAGTCACAAGAGGAGACGAATTGCTACAAGAGGAGACGACCTGTCACAAGAGGAGACGACCTGTTACAAGAGGAGACGACCTGCTACAAGAGGAGACAACCTGCTACAAGAGGAGACGACCTGCTACAAGAGGAGACGACCTGCTACAAGAGGAGACAACCTGCTACAAGAGGAGACAACCTCAGAGGACGTGAGGTCAGCACCAGGAGGGTCAACTGATCGCCAGAGGTTGGTCTGAGAGCTCCTCACTCTCTACTACACCAGTCTCTGGGGACACAATGTGAGTTAGGTCCTCAGGGAAGCTGCTAGAGTACCTCTGCCTGTCAGCTGCAAAGGGAACATGCAACAAAAGGTATACCTCAATAAGCCTACCAGGCTTCTTGTCCCCAAGAAGGGGGAACCATACAACTTTACAGGATAGGCTTACCATTGAACTAATTGTCCCACATTATCACTACGTCACTATTTCCTGAACAATTCTGCTGTAGCAATAGAACACTCTGATGTACACTTTTGGCACCACATTGCAAGCAGTATTCCTTACATTATTCAGTTTAATCACTGCCTTGCAGAATAATTAACATTTATACCCCACAAAAATTTGCAATTCAGTTGGATGAGATCACGAGGCGATGAAGAACATCATCTCTGCGACGTTATAATGACGTGATGATAAGTGTTGAGGCAGCAGTTACGTGATGAGTGGCTGGCTTTTAGGCCACACTATGGCTGCATATTTATATATCGGCTCATCAGTCGCTGTTTTGCATATTGTTTATTATGCCACACAGGTTTAATTTCTAACAAATTTCTTAATGTTTGTTCATAATCCGTAACAGGAGTTCTAGAGAAGCACCTCATGAGAGGTGCTGAACATCCCCCCTTCCCCCCCCCCTAAGTCATCCCCCCGCACCTTCACCCCCACACACTTTCCCCCCCACAACTTCCCCCCCCCCCCACACACCTTCCCGCCTCCCTCCACGCTCCTAGGCTCTTTGCCCTTGCTACGTGGCACCGAAGAGCCCTCTTCTCACACCCCATAATCTCAAGAAAACTTTTTTTTTTGTCTTTATCTTCCTCCTCCTCCTTTGTGTGTTGAAGACGGGGCTGACAAGGAGTTACCTTCACCCGTCTACACCCACCCACGGACCAGAGCACCCAACACCTACTGACACACTCCCAGTCTTATGGTTGTCATCCTCACGCCAGATACAACACTGTTCATTATGCACCTCGCTTTATTCCAGAGATAAAGGCTGCATAGATCTTGTCCTCCCCAACCCCCTACCTCTTACCCCCTCCCTCTCTCTCTCTCTCTCTCTCTCTCTCTCTCTCTCTCTCTCTCTCTCTCTCTCTCTCTCTCTCTCTCATGACTGCACCGGAGCAGCTCATGAGATGGTGAACTTGGCGCGTCTATCATCTCCACCGTAGGGTTTTACACCAGCTTACCTCATAAAATAGAGAATCTACGAGCCTCCTTCTTTCTTCTAAGTAATGAAAGTTGTGAAACGCAGAATGTTTGGATATTTTAGAACTCGCTCTCCGTCGCTTCCATTATACTTCTCTCCTCTCACCTACTCATTTGTTCTGGTATCTTCTCCCTTCTCTCACCTCTCTCTCTCTCCCCCCTCCTTCCTCTCCCCCCGGGGAGCAGATGCCAATACCATCTGGCTCTCAGGCAACGGAGACAGTTCCAAGACAGCATCAAAGATTCGGCTGTTCTTCCCCCTCCCCCGAGGATCTCTTCATCCCCAAGGGGCTTTCTTCAAGAGGTTTTTCCCACGTTAATTCAGACGGTCGCTGGATTACTGTTGGTGTAGTAGATAGGTAAGGTGTGTAGGGAGGTGGGGAGGGTGGTGTGGAGGGTGGGGAGGGGTGGAGGGTGGTGAGGAGGGTGGTGTGGAGGGTGGGGAGGGGTGTAGGGTGGGGAGGGTGGTGTGGAGGGTAGTGTGGAGGGTGGGGAGGTGTGTAGGGAGGTGGGGAGGGTGGTGTGGAGGGTGGTGTGGAGGGTGGTGTGGAGGGTGGGGAGGTGGGGAGGGTGGTGTGGAGGGTGGTGTGGAGGGTGGGGAGGTGTGTAGGGAGGTGGGGAGGGTGGTGTGGAGGGTGGGGAGGTGTGTAGGGTGGGGAGGTGTGGGGTGGTGTGTAGGGAGGTGGGGAGGGTGGGGAGGGTGGTGTGGAGGGTGGGGAGGGTGGTGTGGAGGGTGGGGAGGTGTGTAGGGTGGGGAGGTGTGGGGTGGTGTGGAGGGTGGGGAGGTGTGTAGGGTGGGGAGGTGTGGGGTGGTGTGTAGGGAGGTGGGGAGGGTGGGGAGGGTGGTGTGGAGGGTGGGGAGGTGTGTAGGGTGGGGAGGTGTGGGGTGGTGTGGGGTGGTGTGGAGGGTGGGGAGGTGTGTATGGTGGGGAGGTGTGGGGTGGTGTGGAGGGTGGGGAGGGGTGTAGGGTGGGGAGGTGTGGGGTGGTGTGGGGTGGTGTGGAGGGTGGGGAGGTGTGGAGTGAGGTGAGGGTGTGGAGTGAGGTGAGGGTGTGAGCCTGTGTTTATGTCTGCGAGTGAGAATCAGTAATTAAGTGAACAAGGGCATGTGTGAGTGGGTCTACTACTCTGTATGTGCTTAAACGACGAGCATCAGCTCCTGGGCCCCACCTTTCAGTCGCCAATTGCAATAGGTCCGGAACCTCGCTGTTCTTTAAAACTATGTAAAGTTTTACCAGCTCCGGGAACTATGTATAGAGTTTGCAAGAACTATACATGATCTTTCAGCTCATATTCCACTTGTTCACTTGTTCACTACCCTTACACTGAACACGTGCTGCCTTCTGGCTCAGCCTATAGCTCCTGGCACCGCCTCGAGTCCTTCCCTTGCCTAGGGAAGCACCTTCCTTTGTGTGTACTCACCTACTTGTGCTTGCGGGGAGTGAGCTCTGCTCTTTCGGCCCGCCTCTCAACTGTCAATCAACTGTTACTAACTATTCCCCCCCTCACACACACACACACCCAGGAAGCAGCTAGTAACAGCTGTCTAACTCACAGGTTCCTATTTACTGCTAGGTAACAGGGGCATCAGGGTGAAAGAAACTTTTCCCATTTGTTTTCCGCTATCGCCTGGGATAGAACCCCGGTCTCCAGGATTACGAGTCCTGAGTAATGTCCACTCAGCCACCAGGCGACCTATATGTATGTATGTGTGTGTACTAACCTAATTGTACTCACTTAATTGTGCTTGCAGGGGTTTAGCTTTGGCTCTTTGGTCCCGCCTCTCAACTGTCAATCAACCGGTGTGCAGTTTCCTGAGCCTACTGGGCTCTATCATATCTACATTTAAAACTGTGTATGGAGTCAGCCTCCACCACATCACTGCCTAATGCATTCCATCCGTTAACTACTCTGACACTGAAAAAGTTCCTTCTAACGTCCCTGTGGCTCATGTGGGTACTCAGTTTCCACCTGTGTCCCCTTGTTCGCGTCCCGCCAGTGTTGAATAGTTTATCCTTGTTTACCCTGTCAATAGCCCTGAGGATTTTGTAGATAGGAATCATGTCTCCCCTTACTCTTCTGTCTTCCAGTGTCGTAAGGTGCATCTCTCGCAGCCTTTCCTTGTAACTCATGCCTCTTAGTTCTGGGACTAGTCTAGTGGCATACCTCTGAACTTTTTCCAGCTTCGTCTTCTGCTTGACAAGGTACGGGCTCCATGCTGGGGCCGCATACTCCAGGATTGGTCTTACATATGTGGTATAAAAGATTCTGTATGTGTGTGTGTGTGTTTGTGTGTGTGTGTGTGTGTGTGTGTGTGTGTGTGTGTGTGTGTGTGTGTGTTTGTGTGTGTGTGTGTGTGTGTGTGTGTGTGTGTGTGTGTGTGTGCACGCGCACGCGCTGAGTAGACAGCGCGCAGGACTCGCAATTCTGTAGCCCGGGTTCGAGTCCCGAACCCGGCAGAAACAAATGGGCAAAGTTTCTTTCACCCTGATGCTCCTGTTACCTAGCAGTAAACAGGTACCTGGGAGTTAGACAGCTGTTACGGAGCTGCTTCCTGTGTGTGTGTGTGTGTGTGTGTGTGTGTACTCACCTATTTGTGCTTGCGGGGGTTGAGCTTTGGCTCTTTGGTCCCGCCTCTCAACTGTCAATCAACTGGTGTACAGATTCCTGAGCCTACTGGGCTCTATCATATCTACATTTAAAACTGTGTATGGAGTCAGCCTCCACCACATCACTGCCTAATGCATTCCATCCGTTAACTACTCTGACACTGAAAAAGTTCCTTCTAACGTCTCTGTGGCTCATGTGGGTACTCAGTTTCCACCTGTGTCTCCTTGTTCGCGTCCCACCAGTGTTGAATAGTTTATCCTTGTTTACCCGGTCGATTCCTCTGAGGATTTTGTAGGTTGTGATCATGTCTCCCCTTACTCTTCTGTCTTCCAGTGTCGTAAGGTGCATTTCCCGCAGCCTTTCCTCGTAACTCATGCCTCTTAGTTCTGGGACTAGTCTAGTGGCATACCTTTGAACTTTTTCCAGCTTCGTCTTGTGTTTGACAAGGTACGGGCTCCATGCTGGGGCCGCATACTCCAGGATTGGTCTTACATATGTGGTGTACAAGATTCTGAATGATTCCTTACACAGGTTCCTGAACGCTGTTCTGATGTTAGCCAGCCTCGCATATGCCGCAGACGTTATTCTTTTTATGTGGGCTTCAGGAGACAGGTTTGGTGTGATGTCAACTCCTAGATCTTTCTCTCTGATCGTTTCATTAAGTACTTCATCTCCTATTCTGTATCCTGTGTTTGGCCTCCTATTTCCACCACCTAGTTTCATTACTTTGCATTTACTCGGGTTGAACTTCAACAGCCATTTGTTGGACCATTCACTCAGTCTGTCTAGGTCATCTTGTAGCCTCCTACTATCGTCCTCAGTTTCAATCCTCCTCATAATTTTTGCATCATCGGCAAACATTGAGAGAAACGATTCTATACCCTCTGGTAGATCATTTACATATATCAGAAACAGTATAGGTCCAAGGACTGACCCCTGCGGTACTCCACTCGTAACGTCTCGCCAATCTGAGACCTCACCCCTCACACTGACTCGTTGTCTCCTGTTATTTAGGTATTCCTGTATCCAACGGAGTACCTTCCCTTTCACTCCAGCCTGCATCTCCAGTTTTTTCACTAGCCTCTTGTGTGGCACTGTGTCAAAGGCTTTCTGACAATCCAAAAATATGCAGTCTGCCCACCCTTCTCTTTCTTGCCTTATTTGTGTGTGTGTGTGTGTGTGTGTGTGTGTGTGTGTGTGTGTGTGTGTGTGTGTGTGTGTGTGTGTGTGTGTGTGTGTGTGTGTGTGTGTGTGTGTGTGCGCAGCTGGTGTCCTCACTCGAAGATAAATAAATATATGCAAAATGAAAATCCGACGACGAGAAACGAAACGGATTTCAGGTCTAAGCAATAAAACCCGAGGAAAGATTAGAGATTCAGTAAACAAGGAAATAGAGAAATATAAAGTTTCGAGCCCCGCATTCAACAGTGATGAACACCGGAAACATAATGTGAAGGAAAGATAACAGTGGAACATATATAAAACCTAATCCATAAGGAAACTATATTTTAAACCTTAAACCCGCTCCAAGAGGTAGCTGGGTGTGTTAAACCCACTCCAAGAGGTAGCTGGGTGTGTTAAACCCACTCCAAGAGGTAGCTGGGTGTGTTAAACCCACTCCAAGAGGTAGTTGGGTGTGTTAAACCCACTCCAAGAGGTAGTTGGGTGTGTTAAACCCACTCCAAGAGGTAGTTGGGTGTGTTAAACCCACTCCAAGAGGTAGCTGCGTGTGTTAAACCCACTCCAAGAGGTAGTTGGGTGTGTTAAACCCACTCCAAGAGGTAGTTGGGTGTGTTAAACCCACTCCAAGAGGTAGCTGCGTGTGTTAAACCCACTCCAAGAGGTAGTTGGGTGTGTTAAACCCACTCCAAGAGGTAGTTGTGTGTGTTAAACCCACTCCAAGAGGTAGTTGCGTGTGTTAAACCCACTCCAAGAGGCAGCTGGGTGTGTTAAACCCACTCCAAGAGGTAGTTGGGTGTGTTAAACCCACTCCAAGAGGTAGCTAGGTGTGTTAAACACACTCAAAGAGGTAGCTGGGTGTGTTAAACCCACTCCAAGAGGTAGCTGGGTGTGTTAAACCCACTCCAAGAGGTAGCTGGGTGTGTTAAACCCACTCCAAGAGGTAGCTGGGTGTGTTAAACCCACTCCAAGAGGTAGCTGCGTGTGTTAAACCCACTCCAAGAGGTAGTTGGGTGTGTTAAACCCACTCCAAGAGGTAGTTGCGTGTGTTAAACCCACTCCAAGAGGTAGTTGCGTGTGTTAAACCCACTCCAAGAGGCAGCTGGGTGTGTTAAACCCACTCCAAGAGGTAGTTGGGTGTGTTAAACCCACTCCAAGAGGTAGTTGGGTGTGTTAAACCCACTCTAAGAGGTAGCTGGGTGTGTT
>NC_091169.1:9838991-10127870 GCF_040958095.1 Procambarus clarkii | reverse complement strand
GTTAAACTAAATCTGTGTAAACACTATGCAAATAAAGGGACTTAGTCTGTGGAACACACTCCCTAATGAATTGAAAAGCTGTCCAACTTAAACAAAAAGACTTATTCAAAAATAAAACCAAAAAGTACCTAATTTCATCTTCATAGTTTCCTACCTAGTGCTTTAACTCGCACTATCTAGTGCTACCAAATCCCCCAATATATGTACCCAAGCCATATTACTCTACCATTGTAATCTTTGATATCATCTGATATCTTGGTTGTTATATTGAGTGCATATTCTACTGCATTATTCCTTGAAATGATCATTAAATTGTGCTACAGTGAACCAATGTATAACTCTGATATTTCATCCTAATATATCCCAATGTACCTAGAAATCCTTGTTCATTATAATATTTTATTATTATTGTGTATTATTCTAATCTTTATATTTGTTGACCTGTAAACAATTTTTGTCAATCGTACTGTAATTTATCTGCTAAAAATTACCTGTACCTGTTCCTGTAAAGTAAGGCTGTAAAGTACCTGTAAACATTTGTTGTCAATTCTACTGTAAATTATCTACTTAAAATTATCTGTTAGTGTAAGGACTTGCCCAAAATGCTATGCGTGCTAGTGGCTTTACAATATTGTAAAATAAACATCATTCCTATGTTCTCTCTTAACCCCAATATGCCATCTTGTATATAAATAAATAAATAAATAAATAAATAAATAAATAAATACATTCTGTGCAGATGCATCTTCACATGTTGTGGAGCGTGCCTGATTCGATACAGCTGTGCTAGTTGTGCTTTGGCTAAGGCTACTTTAATATTAATATGCTCAGAGGAATTCAACAGTCTCGATATTTCATAGCCCAAGACTGTAGTGGAGTTCTGGACCTGTATTAATGTGCCGCCAATGTTGATGGCTCTGGGTGAACTTGCCCAGCAGCCCACCGAACAAAGCTGCATCATGTAAGGGTTTGTCACAATTTTCCAATCTTGGTCTCAACTTGATGTGGCTGCTAGTTCCTCTTTTGCTATCTTTATGACTGCATCGTGTTTAGTTCATTGAGCAGCTGGCATCGATGTCACTAAATGAATGACATCGTCCGCAAATTGTGTGATGATAGTTTCGCTATAAATGGGTAATGGCAAATCATTTACAATGAGATTGAAGAGGAATGAGTTGATGCACGACCCGTGAGGAACTCCCACTGACAGGGGGAAAGGCTTCAGCTTTCTTGTTTTTAAAAATTGGGATTATTGTTCTAATGTTCTATTGATTATTGTTCGGGAACGCTGGTGGGAGACACTGGCACTGCCACTGTGGCAGAAAATTTGGGTTAATTTCGTCTTCACCCAACACTAGATGGCTTAACTGCTGCCCATCAAGAGATAAGTGCATGGATACTTAACATGCCATAACTCAAATGAATTTCAACAGTAATCAACCAAAAATTACCATTTTACATTGTGCCTGCCTATCTACGACCCTGTTGCCAGGCGTACACCATACGCTTAACCCACCCTTACTACCAATCTCCACATATCTACCTCTGTAAACATTACCAAGAATTTACCAGCGTAAACATGTCTAAACATGACAACAAACAAGGTAGGGGTGCCTCTCGCTCATTCTCCTTGATACCAAGAGACCTAAGTGAAACACTGGCAACACTGGAATCCTCGCGGGGTTGCGTGGTGACCGCCGGCCAGGTCGGACGTTCCTGAGGTCTCTCCGCTTCTGGCTAGTGTTTACGTTGGGTGATCGCTTGTTTGCCCTGCTGGTGGTGGTTTGCCACTGTCAGGGTGAAGTTTGTTTAGCCATGGGGACGTCACGCCCTCCAATGACGAATGACGAGGACGCTGTCAGCTGGTCTGGCGTTTACGGTGCCGGTGGACCATCCATTGGTTGGTGTCGCCCTGGTGGACGTGCTGCATGTGGAGCTGTCGGACCTGGTGGGCATCCAGCTGCTTCAGGGCCACCGTGCTGTAGTCAAGTTCCGTCTCCAGGCTGCCTTTCAGGCGTTTCTCGAGCGGTGTGAGGGGCGTGTTTACCCTCTCCCTGATACTGCTGGCTCCGTTAAGGTAGTGAATCTCGGTGTCACCTTGACGTCTGTGACGGTGCATGGTGCCCCCTTCGAATTTCAGGACGACTTTTTAACCTCCTGTTTCGAACGGTTTGGGACTGTGTTAAGTGTTCGATGGAACAAGGTCGTTGCCGGGCACTGTGTTGGTATGCTTGACGGCTCCCGCACCCTGACGATGTCGCTGAAGTGTAGTGTACCGTCGTCGATGTCCGTGTTGGGTTACACGCTCCGCTGCCAGTACCGGGGTCAACCGCGCACCTGTTATCGGTGTGGTCACGAAGGTCATCTGGCTGCGGCGTGCGACGTGGGAGCGACTGGTCGGGTGCATATTCTTCGTGCGGAGGACTTTCTGCCCCTGTTGCGTTCGGACGGTGTGGGTGCTGTGCCTGAGGCGCCTGACTGCCCGTCTGCTGCTCCGCCTGTTGCGGCGAGTTCTCTGGCCCGTGCGACACGTCAGGTGACTGCTGTGGCCCCTGGGGTTGTTGAGCCGGTGTGTGAGGGTGACGGGGCGTCGCCTGCGCTGCGTGTAGTGAAGGGTGTCCCGGTGGAGGTTCATGTCCCACCCCCGCCTGTGGATGTGGTAACGGCTCCCGGGGCCGCGGGTTCTGCTGTTTTGGAGGGGGTGCTTCGGCAGGGTGAGGTGCCTGCCGTGCCTGTGTGTGTTGACGACGGTAGTTCTGCTCTTTCCATTCCTTTGCAGAAGCGTGCGCGTCGGTGTTCTGAGGCTGTTTCCGTGGATGATGTAGACAGTGTGGGTGATGTGGCCTCTGTGGACTCTTCGGACGGTGCGGGTGTGGCCTGTGTGGATGTAACGATGGTGGCCGTGCCTGCAGAGGGGCCTGCTGGGAGTGGTGTGGTGCGGCCTGTCTCGAAGCGTTCGCGGCGGGCTCGGAGTGTGTCTCCCATTCGTGGTGTGCCTTGGGAGGAGGTGGGGGAGTATGGTGCTCAGCTGGCGTCCCCCGCCGTGGAAGATGGTGCTGTGCGGGGCTCCGAAGTAAGTAAGTAATTATCAAAAGAAGGCACCAAACGCGGGGCTCCGAAGTTGCTACCTGTGTCCCCCTTCCTGTGTCACCTGCTGTTGGATCCCCGCAGTGGGGGGTTGTCCCTGATGATCGGGACCTCGTCGTGATGTTGCGGAAAGATGTGCGCCGGGGGGCCTCGGCTCCTGTGCCCTGTGGTGGGGTCGCTGCCGCACCTGCATTCCCTGCTGTTCCCCCTCCTTCATTGCCACGGTCTGGTGGTTGCCTAGTCCCGTCTGCTGGGGTCGTGCCCTGTGAGGGTCCGGAGTTGGGCCCTTATTGGGATGCCCGGGTGCTTCCGATCCCGTGGTGCTCGTCCACTATCTGGGTATCGTCTAAGAAGGTGTTTGTTTATAGGGTGCCGGATAGGATGTCTCAGCCGAGGGTTCTGCCTGATGGCCGGCTGCCCGCTGACCTGTGGGTGATTTGGGAAGCGTACTGCTTGCGCTTTCCGATACGCAAGTTTCCGGAGAAGTATTAGTTCCCATCTTGCGCACACGGCTACGTCGTGCCTGGATCAGCTGCCGCCGTGACCACGACTCCCCACCCCCCGGTGCGGGGAGTCTCCCTCTAACGTTCGCCTCTGTTTTCGTCGCCACTCCTCTCTCTACGGCCCATCACATCTACCGCTTTTGACTTTCTTCTCCTCCTCACCTTCAACGCGTCTCCTTACATCTGTCCTGGTGCAGTCATCGGGAGGGTTACCCCTTCATGCAAACTGCACCTATTCTCAAGAAGAAGAAGAAGGAATCCTCGCCAGTGGTGGTTAACACAGCATCTGCTCCCCTCCCTCTGTCCCAGCCACCGCCAACGACTCAACTCAAAACTCCAGCTATGGAATTTACTCAAACTGTGCCTCCGTTTACAAATTTCAAACCAGTGCGGGACAACCCGTGGCTGAAGAGACTACACAACCTAATGCTCCATCAGTCTGAAGCAATTGAGGCCCTCCAAGCCATGATCACACATCAACAACAAACTATAGACTGCCTCCTTGAGTCTTCGATGACCAACAATCAAGCAATTCACCGCCTACAAGCTGTAACAAGTGACACAATGGAACAAATAAGCAAGATTAAAGCCTAAGAAACCCAACCAGGACAAAGCAACTTCCTTTAAAAGCGGAAACAAACCAATAAATCTCCTCCAGATGCACCAGGCGGCCTCCGGAGACGACTTAGAGGCCCTAAAATTTAAGGGCTAAAGGGATTAAGGCTAAAATTTGGGTTAAATTTGGGAGCAATCTACCTCATTTTTTTTTGTTCATTTTGTATAGTCTTGATTATATTTAAATTTTTTCCCCCCTTTTATATCAAAATTTTGTTTTATAATTGCCATTCTTGCCTTGTTCTCCTACAACCAGCCTTCTTATACAAACAAGTATAGACCCAGAACTAAACCTCTTATCCACAATCTATGACAATCATCACTTTAATGATCAAAATTGCAGATATTTTACAGGTCATGATGTAAACAATGTATTAACACATAATCACAATATCTCAGTAATTAACTTGAATGTAAGATCACTTAGCAAACACCTCGATGATGTTAGTGCCTTGATTGAAACTAATGACAACAAATTCTCTTTTATTATACTTACTGAAACGTTATTAAAAGAGGATACTACTCAACTCTTTAACATGCCAAACTACTCAGCAATTCACAACTGTCGACCAATTCAGAGAGGTGGTGGTACTGCTCTTTGCTACCACCAAGAACTAACATTCTTAAAAGTAATTAGAACTAGTGGCTACTGTGGAGAGTATATTTTCGCCAGTTTCAGAGTCAAGGGTGCTGAGTCTGTCCTGACTGTGAGAGCAGTCTATAGAATTCCTAACACTGATGTGTGTCCGAATTCAACTCTAATCTTAAAAATCTAATACTTGATAACAGACTGAACAAAAACCATCTAATTATTGCAGGGGACTTTAATATTGACCTCTGCGAGCCTGAAAATCCTACTGCTGCCAGCTTCCTCAACTGTATGAATTCCTGCTTCGAGAAATCCCAAGGCACTCTTGCCCCAGGGGCCATGCGTCTCAGACGCTATGGGAACAAAGAGGTATTGACCTTCCAGTCGCCTGTACTTGAGTGATTTTGCTGTTTCCCTGTGGCTGGCCGCCCCACCTGCTTGATCAGCTCCCAAGTGTACATAGGTGTCAGCCAGGGTGGATACACATGTGTAGTCCCACACCAACTGTCTACCCTCCTTCCATGAGTATATGGTGATGCCATCAGGGCGAAGTGCTGGGAAATCCGGGTTTTGGACCCCTAGGATGCGAGGTTCTCTCTCCGCTGGGCACCCAGCTGAGACGAGGCTTCTCTTGATGATGTCATTGACCTCGTTGTGTCTTGCATGCCAGCCCTTTGTGCTTCCGCAATGCAACCCATGCAGTCCGTATTGGTCTGCTTCCACCCTGTTGCAAATACACTTGTATTCAGTGTGAATTGGGGCACCAAGGCGGAGGGCCACTGCTACACGAAGGGATTCTGGATCTAGGCGCGTGCCCATTGCAGACATGGGTACTGCCAGGAGGAAGTCTCCTGCATGGGGGGCACGCACTGCTCTGAGGCGGGCTTTCTCCTTGTCTGATGTTGCGACGCTTAGCATGGCATCAGCTACTTTTTCCACTAGAGGGTGGTCCCAGCCGGACTGTTTGTGTTGTTTTGTTGGCTCTATAATGGTTGCTGGGGCTGCAAGAACATTCCACTGATTTGAACATTCAGTGAAAGCAGGATCGTGTATTCCTGCTGAATCTCTCAGGCTTGCATATATATATATATATATATATATATATATATATATATATATATATATATATATATATATATATATATATATATATATATATATTATATATATATATATATATATATATATATATATATATATATATATATATATATAATCATACACACTAATGATTTGAGTGATAAACCAGTGTCACTGGAAGTACCTTCAGGTTAGCTCCTCAATTATCACCCTAGGATGGTATAGACACTAATTAATCACTCAAAAGGTGCAATGATTATAAGTAAATTATTATATATACCCAACTCAACTCTAGCTGGTATCAGTTATATCCAAAATAGGGTCTGCACCATTACTTAATGGTGCTAGGTTGTTCAAATAGTGCAACTAGACTATGGTAAAAACTGGACTAGGATGAACAATAAATAGTTCAATTAGTCAATGATAATAGGGGACCAGGTTATCAATAAACACTATTCAATGTATATCCTACCCTGTTTTGGGTTGGCAATTAGTAAATATTGTATTGTAAAAACTAATGCAATATATTAAATAATTCTATTTAAGAGAAATAATATTCGCAATTATTTTATGATAGCCTCTTAATTAACCCCCAGAAATATTTAGAAATATTAAATCTTATTAGTGATCTCGCGAAATAAACACCACAAAATAAACTTGTGAAGGCGCAGCAACTAATTTGGCTGGCTTTAAAATAGGCGCTGTCACTTCCCGAAATAACACTCCATGAAATTGGATGGTGACCATACAGCCGCTCTGGGAGGCTGGGTTGAGGGTCATGAGCTGATAGCGGGTCACCGCCGCCGATCTTCGACTAGCAATGTATTGTTATTGTATAAATTACTCTAGTACCAGTGCATTTAATGAATCCACTGGTTAACTCTGGTTCATCCAGTACAAAGGTGACCAAATAATCTGTCATGCGGTTCGAAGATGACTATATAATTGGGGAGATTTGAACTGGTTCTTTATTATCTTGGTTCAAAGGACCATATAATGTGGGGAGCTGACTCGGGAGATTTATATCTATTTTATTTATAGGAATTTATATAGTGTTTATATTACGTTAATTTATATATTTCGATAGCAATTTGTATGATGTTTAGCAAACTGTATTTCTGCAATATTCTCACAAATCGACTCCTTGCACATTAGGGGGGGTTTATATTAAATTTATATATATATACGAAGCCAATCAAACTACAGTATTAAACTATATATATATTAATAATGATAATTTAAAGGCCTTACCTTATTGAATAGTAGGCTTAGTCCACCAGGTATAAACAAAGGATGATGAAACCAAATAATCTTCGTAGTTGAGAGACTAGCATACACCACCCATTTAAATGGTGTACCACGATTAATTCTTGCTTCCTCTTCTATACCTCTTAAAGGGACACTTGCTGTAAAGCAGGAATCCTATATATGACAGCTATATCAGAGAAAATACGTTCTGTTATATAAGATAAGGACCAAGGAATAATTACCTAGGTTTAGTGGCTTGTCATGCGTGCTAACCGGTTCGCCCTATATCTTCCTCTCATTAACTGGCCAGAAATGTGGAAATAAATGGGTTTCAGTAAGACACTTCCCTTGTTTGGAAGTTGACTGCATGTTGATGATGGAAGAAACACTAATTTGATCTCCATAACACTTTGTCCAAGAGAGAACTATAGAAGCTGAACTCGCTCCTGCCACTATGTTCTTAAACAATGCCTGACTTCTCTCTCCACCTGCTGACGCCCTGGCTCTCCTTGTCCAGATGTCAATAATTGGTAGAAAGATCCCATGTACACTATTTTGGTACTGATAATTAAGTTAACTCAAATGAGAAGTTTTTATTATGTTAAAAGTCCAAAGACTGCTGTATTAAGAATAATTCCCAACAGAATAGCTGGCGAATTTATAGCGCTATGTGGCAATGATATCTCGCTTTCTATTGACAGAAATTTCCACTGTGCTACATTTTCTATGGATTAACGTGTAGATACAACACAGCAACAATAATGTCTACTTATTCTATTTAATATTGGTAAATGGTGTCAGGTTTTTCAACAACTTGTGCCAGTATTGTCCCACCCTATAAAAGCGTCTGCACAAATATTTATAGTGCTAGGTTTGTACAACACTAGGTTAGTGTAATATTATTGGGAGTAAGTTGATCAATTAATTAGTTTAACACTAGCCAATGTTAATATAAATGGAACTCGACTGATCAATATTTATTTCAAAACTCGTCAATGGTAACATCCTGCACTAAAGTGGATTGGCAGTTAGCTACTAGAATATTGTGCAGTCTACAAAGTTCAGTATATTTTAATTGTGTTTATAGTTTTATTGTTAAATAATTTTCTTCTCAAAGAAATTATATACACAATTGGTGTTTGTTATGGGGGGGGGGGGCAAATGGTTGTACTGAGAAGGGTTAATAGTTATAGACAAAGGAGTTCCTAAAATAGTGGAAATAGGTAGGCCCCGGCTCCCAGGGAAGAATATTCCCTGCAATGAATACTTCTTTGGCTAGAATAAATGGCTGTAGTCTAGTCACCTACTCCGCTCCAAACAGGATGAAAAGATAATCCTAGTATTATCCTTATTTATTAAACCCTCTAATAACCCCAACATACACAGAATACAATAAATCACTTTACCACTCTACCTTACGTTAAACACCTTGGTCCACATAAGCAGGATACAAGGTTTACACTTGCAAACTAGGGAAAAGGCTACTATCCTGAAAGGCACTTGTAAGGGCTCAAGGTAGCCCTGGTAAACTTATCACACGTGGTTTCACTAAACACCCTAGAGTATTCTTAGGGATATCAAACACTAGCTTAGGCTACACAAGAACTAATTACACACCTAGCCAGTAACACGGTAGCATGGTCAGATACTTAGCTTGTATAAAAACACAGAATAAGGTAAGGGAAGAGAGAAGGAGGAGGAGAACAGAGCCCACAGAGAAGGTGTAGACACCACAGCCGCCAGAACCAGAAGGAAGCCCTCTAGTACAGCCTCCAAGCTCTCTCAAGCTGGGAAGATACCTAACCGATTGTACAGCCAGTATAATTACAAGTCTTCACCGACGTTCATTACTAGTTACTTTAACAATTCTATGAATAGCTGATAAATAGTTCAATATTATATTTAATAATCAACAAGCCCAGAGTCTGAATGATCTGTGAGTAACAAGATTCATCTTATGTCTGGCAAGGGAGACAGAAACAAATACGCATCAGGGGTATGAGAACCCCTGAATATAAACGTTATTGTTAATTAAATATCATTTCCACATGATTATTTAGAACTCAATTTGACCTCTGGTTTCCAAATAAGAACCCTGGGTCGTAACACTCCTTCCCCGATCAGAGAAAAAAATGTGGCCACTAGAATAGTAGCCATATTTTTTGTAAGAGCATACAAAGGAAAACATAGTCCATAAAAGAAAATTAAAAAAAAATAAGAACCAAAAATCTCTGAAAGAAAAAGCACACAAAAAAGGAATTCTCTGAAAGAAAAAGCACACACGAAAAGGGAAATAAATAAATCTGACAATGAATATTTAATGTCACAGGAGAACTTAAAAAAAATTAACTAAAACATGACAGTTGGTATGTGGCTTCCATGAAAGTTACTCAGGTAACCAGGAGAGCGCATCGGCTATCATGTTTAGTCGACCCGGTAAGTGAATAATGGAAAGATTGAAGTCCTGTAGGTACAACGCCCACCTGAGGATGCGTTTATTTTTCTCCTTCATCTGGTGTATAAACACCAGTGGGTTATGGTCCGTGTACACCTTCACAACATTAGCTCTTAGATACACTTCAAACTTTTTACAGGCTAACACTAGCACCAATGCTTCTTTTTCTATCACTGAATAATTCCGTTGCGCCTTGTCAAATTTCACATAGTAATAGTACACTGGATGGTCCACTTGATCATCCCCAGTTTGCAACAACACTACACCAGCACCCGAGTCAGACGCATCAACGTGAATTTTAAATGGTCTGTCGAACCTTGGACTAGCGAGCACTGGGGCGGAAGCTAAGATCAATTTCAAGTTTTTAAAAGCCTCTGCACAGTCTGTTGACCACTTAAATTTAATGGCCTTTCACAACAAGTTAGAGGAGTGGCGACACTGGAAAAGTTCTGACAAAAGCAGTGGTAGTATACACACATCGATAAAACGTTGAACTTCCTTTTTCAACCGGAGCACTGGATACTCCAGAATGGCACTGATTTTATCTTGCCAAGGCAACACTTTTCCTTGGCCCACTTCATAACTGAGGTACGTCACTGTGCCTTGGCCAAAATGACATTTTTTCGCTTTTATTGTCAGATTTGCACTTTTCAAAACTGTGAACAACTGGTGTAACCTAGCTGTGTGGTCAGTCCATTTTCTATCAAAAAGCACAATGTCATCTAAATACGCCCGAAAATTTGGCACGTTTGCGAGCAGAGAGTTCATTAGCCCCTGGAAAGTTGCAGGGGCATTACGCAGCCCGAATGGTAGTGCCTGATACTCGAAGACACCATCGGGTGTTATAAATGTGATTAATTGCTTGGCATGTTTGGTGGTGGAATCGGATAGTATCCTCTCGAGAGATCGAATTTTGATACGTAGGTGGCGTTCCCAACCTCGTCGATGCAGTCTTCTAGGAGGGGCAGCGGATAGGCATCCTCAATGGTCACCTTGTTGAGCTGCCGATTGTCGGTGCATAATCACCAGGAGCTGTCTGGTTTGGGGACCAAAAGACAGAGCGAGCACCAAGAGCCCAGGCTCAGCCAGAATGAGGCCGTGCTGGAACAGGAAATCGACTTCTTTCTGCCCGATGGCTTTTTTTTACCGGACTCATCTGATAGGGTTGAAGACGAATGGGGGGTGTAATCTTTCAACTTGACATCATGGTAGATGGCATTAGTCTGGGTCGGGACCTCCCCGAACAGACTGGAGAATTCGTCAAGTAACGACTGCACCTCTTCACGTTGGGACATCTGCAAATGGGACAGTCTCTCCTCCATAGCATTCACAGAACTAGAATTATTGAAAGTGAGATTAGTTGGGTCCCCAGAACAATTATCCCTTCCCTCACTGGAAAAGGAAACATTGGTTAAAGCGACGGGCCTGGGGCCCCTGGAACTTCTTCAGACGGTTCAAGTGTACAAGCATCATCTGGTTATGCTTGTCAGAGTGCCTTACTTTGTACGTGAGGTCCCCAACCTTTTCTGTCACAATATTTGGGCCTTCGTACTTGTGAGACATAGTGTTCCCCAGTTAAGGCCTTTATACCAGGACAGGGCTGAAATACCCTCAACTTAGCCTTAGCATCGTGTCGTTCTTTCATATTTTCTTGGGCCTTCCCAAGATATTTTAGTGCAGTCGCCTTACAGTCACTGAGTCTCTGGTAGTGTTGTGCGAAGAAAGCCGAACCTTCAGTCAACCTTATGGTACTTAACAGACTCTCCTGTAACATTTGCAAGGGTCCACGGACCTTATGGCCAAAGACTAACTCAAAAGGAGAACAACCCAGTGAACTTTGTAACCCCTCTCGAGCAGCAAATAAAACATATGGCAAGTTCTCATCCCAAAACCTATTTGAATTCTCACACGATGTCTTCAGTATCTTTTTTAACGTCTGATGGAACTGCTCAATTACCCCCTGTCTCTGTGGATGACAGGCTAGAAATCTTATGGGTTATTCCATTGTCCTTACAGAATTGTTCAAAAGTATCAGACTTAAAGTTAGTACCATTGTCAGTTTACGTGACCTGAGGAAGTTCAAAAGTAGAGAAAACTTGCAACATGTGAGCAACAACAGTCTTTGCTCGGATGTTCCTTACAGCAAAAGCCTCAGGGTAACAGGTCGTGATACACATGGTGGTTATCAGGTAAATATTACCAGACTTAGTTCTAGGTAATGGACCAACACAGTCCATTACCGCATGAGAAAATGGTTCCTCCGGCATGACAATAAGCCTCAGAGGAGCTTTAGGTGGAATCTGGTTTGGTTTCCCAACAAGCTGACAAGGTATACAAGAGTTACAAAATTTTGCCACATCGCTTTTCAGCTTGGGCCAGTAGAAATATTTAAAGATTTTTTGATAAGTAATGTTAATGCCTTGATGTTCCCCCATAGGGTCATCATGAGCAGCTGCCAACACTTTCTCTCTATAGCAGGTAGGTAACATTACCTAGTGTACTACCTCCCACTCATTTGACAAGGGAGAACTCTGTGGTCTCCATTTTCTCATCAAAATCTGATCCTCGTAATAGTACCCAGTTGCTGCATCTACAATCTCCTACTTAGAGAGAGCTACATCATGACATTCTGTATGATTGGGGTTAGCCTTCTGTAGTTCACTCCAGGAGGCATTCATGCCTTGGTCAGATGCCATTGGCCGAGGCTCAATAGGGTTCTCCTCCACCTCCTCACTACTCTCAGTAGGAGGTGATGGTAGGCTCTCCACAATGTCCTCGGCTTCGTCATCGATTCGGGACATGAACATGCCCGCAAGGTCCACTTGGGTTTCACCACTCAGAAAGTTCCTCGTGTCCACGGTATTTACCACCTTGGCAACCACAAGGCTGCCCTTACATTTAAGACCCATAGACCTGGTCACCGCACATGCAAGGTACACAACATTATCCTCTGCGGTGGGTAGATCCAGGGATACCTTATGGGTAGGCAGCATAATAGGCAGTCTGGAGTCCCCTACCTAATCCCCTGATAAATCATTACCCAATATTACATCAACATTAGGGAAAGGTAAGTAAGAAGTGACTTCGACTGTACAAATACCCTTGTGGAAATCAGATTCCAGGGTTACCTTACGGAGGAGCACTGCTCGAGTATCATTTGTGACACCCTCGACCAGTACTACCTCTCCAGTATCGAGAGTGTTGGCACCTTACAACTCCCTCTCCAAAATTAAAGTCTGGATGGCACCGTTGTCTCGGAAGATCACCACGTCCTTCCAGGAAGAACCCTCAGAAGGCAATAGCTTCCCCTTCGACAAGAATGGAGTAAGCAGGTCTAGCCAGTGTGGGTTGGAGGTCTTACTCCCTAACCCTTCAGAAGGCCTCAAGCCCTGTGTCACAACAAGAGCATTGGGTCTCTTTTTCAGGGTACAGTTGCCAACAATGACTAGTAGTGTTGTGTGAACGTTTACAGTGACCACAGTATCGTCGGGGAGAAGTGACATTATTAATAGAATTTCCCTTTGGTTCACCCTTAGGTGCCATGGGGTTAGACAGTTTAACAGGGTTAGTTTTGTCTGAAAAAGGTGCACTAGTTACAAGGTTAGAATGGGCTGGTCTGGACTGGCTGTGGGTATAAGGTTTGTTACTTTTTGGGACAAAAAAAAATATATTGGGCCTTTTGTCTGCCAACTGGTAGTTTTCTGCCATCTTGGCCAAATCACTAATATTTGTATCTACCTCCTTGCGTTCTCTTAAATAACATGTTACCGGCTCTGGCATGTTATCTATAAATCCCTCAATTAAAATTTAATTCCTGAGTGCCTTGTTTGTTTCGGCTTTAGCCAAGAGAATCCATTTTTCGAATAATCTTATTTGATCATTAGCAAATTCAGTGAGAGGTTGGTTGTGTGTAAGCCTAAGGTTTCGATACGCATGGCGGTGAGCTTCAGGCGTAATTTCATATGCCCTCAAAATCCGTTCCCTGACTTTACTATATTCAAAACAATCGCTGTCAGGCATGTTTATAGAAATATCTTGGGCTGAATATAAACGTTATTGTTAATTAAATATCCTTCTCACTTGATTATTTAGAACTCAATTTGACCTCTGGTTTCCAAATAAGAACCCAGGGTTGTAACAGTGTTGGTAGCCTCTCAATAACTCTCTATTAGTAGTATTAATTATTTTATTAGAGACCTTTTGCGAAATTAATTAAACACCACATATTTAGTGTCAATAAACTCCATGGAAAAGTAGCTTATTTTTGGTTGGATTTTATTTATGCATTAAACTCTGTGGATATATCACTCCAAGAATTTGGTGGATGAGCTTCGCAAAATTGCTGTGAGGCTGGGCTACTAACTGGCGATATGTGATTAATATATTACTAATTTATTTATTTATTGCACTGGTTTATTTAATTTGATGGACCAACAATGATTTAGAATTGTAGGATCATTAAGGATCCATCTAGTTTCAAGGACTATAAATATTTATTGTTCTAGAACCAGAAATTTCTGTATTTGATGAACCAGTGTAGCCTTTCTGATTCATCTATGGATGATCTAGTTCCTAGACCATTTAGGTTAGAATGACTATCAGTGATTTATTTGATTATTAATTCAATAGATTGTATTTAATTGTATATATTACTTCTAAGTGGACTGTATTTTATAATTTACTTTCACCAGTGAACTTTCCTTCACACATTTTGGGGGAGGGGTGTTTCATATTTTAATCTTACCATAATTAAACAGTAGATTTAATCACTAATGATTAATAATAATCTCCTATGGGTTAGTTAATGTTTAAATTGGCCTCAGCTGTTTCAATAGTGTTGGCTGGTTATCCACAATATAACTGCCAACAAGTTTCAATGTAAAAAACTGACATGTAAAATACAGGGATTACACATATGATGTTTGAGTAATTAATTACTTATCACAGCTTACCCTTGTGGGTGGTGTTGTCATACAGCATAAATTCCTACATTAATATTGGCTAAACTTACAAGTAATAGAAATACCGAAAGCTGATCTTCCCTTTTTCTGAAGTTGCATAGTCTTTGCAGCAAACAGTGACTATTTTTTAGTTACACTGCATTCTAGGGCATGCTGCGAGTAAATTTTCTGTTGTGGAAGCCCCGCTAGTATATTCATACTTCACCTGTGACAGAAAAAAACGTGTTTTTTTTTTAAATACAGCACCATCTGTTGGAAGTAAGAGCAACACATGCTGTAATCTCCGAAAGTTTTTCACCGATTGCTTTGAAATTTTGACACAACGTTCCATTCGAATACGTACATGTTTTTATATACCAACTATATAGATGCCACATCTGTGACAGGTAAAAACATTTTGTTTGTTTTAAACAGCGCCATCTGTTGCACATAATAGCAAAATATGCTACACTAAATATGTTATGATTCCATTTCAATGTTTCCGATTGCATTGATAAATGGAATTTTCGTAGATTTCGATTTATTTTCATTTTGATTTAATTATTTTATGTTGCCACACCTGTGACAGGTAACAGCATTCTTTTTTTTTAAGAAACAGTGCCATTTCTGACGGGTAAGAACAACACACGCTACTCTAACTATGTTACGATTTCATGTCAATGTTTCTGATATAATTGATAAATTGAATTTTCATAGATTTCCATTTAGTTTCATTTTGATTTATTTATTTTGTGTGACATTGTGTTGGAATTGAGCTGTGTTGTTTACCATACCGGTAGTTCAGTTCATGAGAATAGTTTATTTTTTAATTTGTTCTCTGTTTTTATTTTGTTTTCTAACTGTTTTTCTTATATTTCTGTAATGGGAATGTCAAATCATTTGATGTTCCCAATTTCTGATGGGAACATCAGATCATTTGGGAATGCATCGGACGAGGTAGCGGGGAATGGTGGGGAAGACAAGGGGATGGGAGCTAGAGGAGGGGACAGGGGGAGGGAGTAATGGTGGGGAGGACGAAGGGATGGGGGAGGACGAGGGGACGGGGTAGTTGGGGATGAGGGGGACAGGGGAATGGAGATTGGTGGGGAGGACAAGGGGACAGGGGAGTGGGGAGAACGACGGGATGAGGGAGTAAGACAGGGAGGGGAGGACGAGGGGATGGTGGAGTAGAGAATCATTAGGAGGACGAGGGGACGGTGGAGTGGGGAATCATTAGAAGGACAAGGGGATGGGGGAGTGGGGGATGGTGGGGGGAACAAAGGGACAGGGGAGGGGGTGGGATTGGTTGGGAGGATGAGGGGACGGGGGACTAAGCAATGGTTGGGAGGATGAGGGGACGGGGGAGGAGGGGAATGGTAGGGAGGAATGGGAGACAGGGAAGGTTGCTGTGGCTCAGCACCGCATATCTCTTGTTGAGCCACAGCAACGCGTGGCCGGGTATAGCTAGTATAGATATAAATTATTTAGATTGAGGTTTGAGCAATAATATTTGCAAATTTGCCGATGATACAAAAATCGGATGGGAAATATACACCGAAAAAGAGTCACTATCCCATCAATACGATCTAAATAGGGTTTTGAAATGGTCAATAGATTGGCAGAATCAGTTTAATACTGACAAATGTGTGGTTTTGAGTCGAGGTAATGATGATAGTGTTGCAAGATATGAGCTAGATGGTGTTGAGATAACGAAGTCAGATTGCAAAAAGGATCTGTGAGTTATGATTAGTAAGAATTTAAAACCGAAAAATCAATGCCTAAAAGTTCGTAATAAGGCAAATAGGACACTGGGATTTATTTATCGAAGCATTAATAATAAAACACCTGGTGCTGTTCTTCAGCATTAACTTGCTCTGGTTTGGAGCCCCATTTAGGTTTTGCAGTTCAGTTTTGGTCGCCATACTATAGCATGGATATAAATTCACTTGAACTCGTCCAGCGTTGGATACGTGGTTGATGGGGTTCTGGGAGTTCTTCTACTCCCCAAGCCTGGCCCGGGGCCAGACTTGTCTTGTGAGAGTTTGGTCCACCAGGCTGTTGCTCTGAGCGGCCCGCAGGCCCACATACCCACCACAGCTCGGTTGGTCCGGCACCCCTTGAAGGAAACAATCTAGTTTCCTCTTGAAGATGTCCACGATGACAAAGTTAATCCCCCAAAGCAGAAAGCTGTCATATGAAGAAAGTTTGACAAAGCTTATATGATTGCCGATATGTGATTAATATATATTACTAATTTATTTATTTATTTATTGCACTGGTTTATTTAATTTGATGGACCAACAATGATTTAGAATTGTAGGATCATTAAGGACCCATCTAGGTTCAAGGACTATAAATATTTATGGTTCTAGAACCAGAAATTTCTGTATTTGATGAACCAGTGTAGCCTTTCTGATTCATCTATGGATGATCTAGTTCCTAGACCATTTAGGTTAGAATGACTATCAGTGATTTATTTGATTATTAATTCAATAGATTGTATTTAATTGTATATATTACTTCTAAGTGGACTGATTTTTATAATTTATTTTCACCAGTAAACTTTCCAATTAAACAGTAGATTTAATTGCTAATGAGTTATATTAATCTACTATGGGTTAGTTAATGTTTAAATTTGCCTCAGCTGTTTCAGTAGTGACTGGTTATCAACAATATAACTGCCAACAAGTTTCACCGTAAAAACTGACGATAACATGTAAAGTACAGGGGTTACACGTATGATGGGATCCTGGTTCAACCTTGACGCCGAGCCGACGTCTGGATACCTCCTCCGCCTGGGAGCTGCCGGATCACGTCCTGTTTTCGCGTTTTGGCTTTGCTACTGCCGTTTGGCGTCCCTCTTCAATGGTCCGATTGTACAACGCCTGGTGCACATATCGCCTTCTGTCACGGGATTGTTGATAGATTTTTTTTGGCGTGTTCTGGCTGATTCACTCGGCGGTGTGACGGTGTTCGGGGGCCGGCTTGGCCGAGAGGTGCTAGGGGTTGGCGGGTCTTGGTGGGTTCCTGGTGTGCCCTCAGCCGTGGTGTGCGGCCGGCTTTGCTCTGCCGAAGGACACTGGATGACTTTTTGCGTTTTAGTTGGGGGCAGAGTTTTGGTTTTGCTACCTGTATAAAATGCTGAACTGTAATGCCAATCCTGACCTCAAAAGATTCATTGAAGGTTGTAACAGAACCCAGGAGCACCAGAAACAAATACCGTTTTGATATTCCAAGAGTACGACTTAATCAAACTAGAAATGCTCTACAAATCAAGGGACCCAGAATGTGGAATGACCTTCCCAATCATGTTAAAGACTGTACCTCTCTCAACCAGTTTAATTAAGATAAAAACTAAGCACTACCTAATAAATTCCCTGTAACCTACCTTACCCCTATATTGTCAACCCATGTCTGTTATTCTTTAAACAACGCTGTTTGTCGACCTCATTGTATTTGTGCTGCTTTTTCTGCCATGTTCCCCCCTTTTTTATTTATTTTTATTTGTTCTTAACACATTTTATACCTTAATCTCAATTAGTTTTAAGTTTTAGTCTTTAATGTTTTTCCTGCCCAAAACGCTTTGTGTAATAGTGGCTTTAGGCATTGTAAGTACTAGCTCTATCTATAAATCTATAAATTTTGATATAACCTCTTGTATGTATGTACTTTACCTGAATAAACATTTATTTATTTATTTATTTATTTATAATCTTGTTCACTTAATCTCATGCATTCACTGGAGTGAAAGCAGTCTCAGAAAATCTGAAGGCAATCAAGTATCTCAAAGAGACTTACTTAATAGAAAAGACAAAGCCGAGAAATAAAAGGTAAAATTCTTCATCACATCATGAATTATATAAATACACATTATTACAGACACAATTCATCCTTTAAGGAAATCCTTAGATGAGTACAAGTGTTACATGCTTGTATGACCTACTTGCATGTAATTACATATCTACAAGTGGTACATACTTTTAACAATATTATATCACAAGATAAAATCACTAAAAGTAAATCCTTAGACAGGAACAAAAATGTCCGAACTGGCAATCAGAAATCAAGGCAACAAAACTCATCATCTGCAAAGTAGAAACAGTGTAATGTTGGCTCATATGCTATATCACCCACAGTTAACAGAACTGTAGGAAATCAAGCACCCAAGACACAAAAGACAAAAGGAGCTACAAGTGCAACAAGAAGTTCATTCATTCAGGAAACACATACCTATCAATGCACAGTCTATGCAGATGCAGACCGTGCCAACAAAATCAATAATCAATCTAGATCACAGGCAAAGCCAAAAGATAATTCTTCACCAGCTGTACACGTCTGTAAGGTACAGTGTAATGTTAATGTCTTAGTAGCAAAAACTATTACCACAGATACATTACCTACTGCACAGCTGGAACTAAGCAATCAAGGAACTTGTATTCAAACAAGAGGCTTTATTGATCAAGGTTCACAGAAAACCTTTATCAGTAAACATATTGCAGAAGATTTACAACTTAAATCTTCAAATCAATTATCTACATCCATATTGTTACGTACTCCTAGCAGAATACGTATATAAATTTGAAATAGCATTTTGTTTTATTTTATCATTGCCTGTATATGTACACACATTGTGTTTTGGTAAATTATCGTGTGGTTTGGCAGCGTCAGTGGACAGGAGCGCGGTTGCTTTTACACACGTCTAGTACCTGTTAGATACGGGAAAGCTGGACCTGTTCAGTTTGGAAGTTCCAGATGTCACTTTTATTTAGTATATATAATTGTTTATATTCTGTAATTAAACAGGTGGCATTGTACTTATATATTTTGTAAGTAACTATTATCTGTAATTTGCATTCCTGTGTGTTTTGAGAACAAGTGGTTGTTCAATTAGTTTTAAATATTAAAAAGTCTTTAGTTTCCATCCCTCATCCTGGGATGAGGCAGACGGGAGGTGAGAATGTGGGTAGCGCCAGAGCGAGAGTCAGTAGCTGAACAGGACTCGAAGGAGTAACATGTGGGAGATAAGTCTGTTTATTTCTTGTTGTGCCATATTTTATGTTACTATATTGGGAGAATGACAATACCTTGTTTGTTGTATAAGTTAACTTGATCATCTGTGTTTTTATATTATACTGTCTTGAATATATATCTATATAATATTTTGCATCTATTCTTCAGTCCTAAAGGAAGATTTTTATTTATGTGCTCATTACTTATCAAGGGGTTATACTGGTGACTCGCTCTTGAGAACAGCAGTTTTCTCGTATCCCTAGACGTAATTAAAGCTTGGCTGCTGTAGGGTCACGAGCCGTAACGAACGATAGGTAACAAAGAGTTATGGGGGCCTGTGCCGGGAGATATTGTTCCCACTTAACCTTAATTATGCTAATCTAACCTTGCCTTCCTAGGTACCATTGTTTTAAGTGTCTGTGTGTTTCTTAAGAACTATTCCATGTGCCAAGCAAGCTTTCCTGTGTGTCAAGTAACAACGTTTCACGATTTTGAGGTAAGTCATCCTATATATTTTGTTTGTGCAGTGAGGCCAAGCGAATTTTCAGTGTGGTGACAATTTTACAGTGAAGAGTAGTGCAGTGCCATTGTTTTTAATTATTTTTGTGAATCAAGTGCCAAGTGTTAGTAACGATGGAGGAGAAAGTTGCAGCGTTGGTGGCTCACCCAGACTTTGAAGGGATTAAGAGCCTTAAAAAGACTGAGTTAATACAAATGGCAAATCAGTTGGATTTGACCGCCAACAATAGAATGGTTAAAGCCCAAATATTGAAAGTCATTGTGACGCATTTTGTTGAGAATGGAGAGTTAGATGAAGAATTTCTAGAAGAGTTAAGAGAGGAGTCGAGTGATCAGATGACGTTAAAGCGTCTTGAGTTAGAAGCTCGCCAATTAGAGCTTGAAGCTCAAAAGGAACAGAAACAATTAGAGCTTGAAGCTCAAAAAGAACAGAGAATATTAGAGGCTGAAGCTCGTCAAAGAGAGATTGAAGCTCAACAGCAACAGCAAATATTAGAGGCTGAAGCTCAGCAGAGGGAGCTTGAGACTAGACGTTTAGAAATTGAGGCACAGTTGCAAATAGAAGCCACAAAAAAGCAACAAGCCGAGGAACAAACTAGGCAATTAGAGATTCAACAACAAATGGCTGACTGTTACGAACCCGGATCCAGCGTCCGAGCCGGGAGCAGTGACAACCACGCCATCTGTGGGTCAGCTCCCGAAACCCCCGCCAAACGGACGACGACACCTGGTGAGGACAGCGTGTACTGGCCTCGAGGACCAGTTTCCAGTCTGGTTCAGCGCTCAACACCGCCGCTCCTGACCTCTGGTGAGGTGGTGCTCCGACGACAGCGCCATCTATGGACTGGATACGTCAGGTGTTTGCGCCCGCCACCGTAAGTGAGGAGTATTAGTGTCCCGGTTATTAATGACGTGTCTGCTTACAGAGCCGACCTGGGACCACTGTGTTGAAGGTGGAGTCAGTCTACCCGAGGCAGCCAGTCTCCATACTGTGAAGTTTGCTGCAGCTGTTGTGACGTCGTCCCCCCGGAAGAACACTGTGGTGTGTTAAGCCTGCCAGTGGAGTGGCAGTGAAAGGATTTACCCGGGACCGACGGTTGGAGACGATAATCCACTGGGGTATTGAGGACAGGAGGGTGATTGGTGATATCACACGAGACTCCTGTCTAGGGCGTACCCCTTTTATCGTTCGTGGAGTGGCCGTACCAGCCTTGGTGGCTCAGTACCTGCCAGCAGACCTGCTGGACGTGTGGTTGACGGCCTCCACGACGGTGCCCCCAGTGGACCTGTGTTGTGGCTGACCTGTGGCCAGGGTGGGCTCGGCGTTCTCAGAGGACACGTCTTGAGGCCACGAAGAAAGCACCGCGGACTCAGCACCTAGCTTCTTGATCAAGAGTCTTCAGCAGAAGACTAGATTGTGCACGATCCCCATGTAAAGTGTTAATACCCCTCCCCTTTGTGTACTCTTTTATTCTATATATTTAAACGGTGATGGTGAACATTATATTATATTAAGTTCTTAACTTTCTTTCCCTACTCCCTTTTAAGTTACTTGCGTCACGGATCTCATCCCTTGATAGCCACTACTGGCTTGGGAACGGATACATATATCTTCCTCTAACAACATCAGAGCAAGAACCCCGTTGCGTCCCGAGAGGGCCGTAACATAATTGGCATCCCCAGCGGGATCCGTCCCCTTGTTAAGTATGTTTGACAGGGGTGGTGAAGTGGCGTAATCCCTGTATATAATTCCCCCTGTGTGACGATTGTGACGTTATACGTCCTGTGCGGTGCTCAGAGTGACTAAGTGCGATATTGTGCAGTGCGGTGCTCGCTGTGATTAAGCGATTAAGTGCAATATTGACTAGTGCGGTGCTCAGTGATTTAGTGCAATATTGTAGAGCGAAGTGTTCGCTTGGACTCAGTGCAATATTGGGTAGTGCGGTGCCCGGAGTGATTACGTGCAATATTGGCAAGTGCAGAGTTTGGTGCGTTAAAGTGCAATATTGACGTAGAACAGTGCTAAGTGTGTTAAGTGCTAAGTGTTCCTTCTGTGACAATGGCAGACAAAGCTACCATCGATGATCTGGACGAGGTTCAGGCTTTTCTGAACAGAGAAGATTGTCTTGCCAGATTAAAATATCTGAGTAAACCAGAGCTTGTACTAGTGAGCGCCTACCTGGAGATCAAGATCCGTGCCAGTGATTCCCGTGTGGAGATCTTGTCCAAGGTACACCGGCACCTGAAGGCAGAAGAGAAACAGGAAGGCGAGACTCCTAGTACAAAGGAAAGTGCAGACATAGCTTCCACGGAAAAGGAAGATAAGGGCAGCGACGTTGACAGTGATGCAGGCGAGCTTAATATCAGCTTCCTAACAGTCAAGATGCGTGCCCTAGAGATCAATCGTGAAATAGAATGGAAGAAAATAGAAATGGAACGAGAGAGACAAGATAAAGAATTAGAGATGAGACGTTTAGAATTAGAAGAAAGGAAAGCAGAGAGAGAGAAGAGAAACGAGAAAGAGAAAGAGAAGAACGAGAACGAGAGAGAGAAGAACGAGAAAGAGAAGAGAAACGAGAGAGAGAAGAACGAGAAAGAGAAGAGAGACGAGAGAGAGAAGAACGAGAACGAGAGAGAGAAGAACGAGAAAGAGAAGAGAAACGAGAGAGAGAAGAACGAGAAAGAGAAGAGAGACGAGAGAGAGAAGAACGAGAACGAGAGAGAGAAGAACGAGAGCGAGAAAGGGAGGAAAGAGAGAGACAACATGAACTAGAAGTGTTGCGATTAGGCGGTGGTCGGAGGCAAACAACGGACACCAGTAGCTTCGATCCGGTACGCAACATCAAAATGGTCCCCAAATTCCATGAGAAGGAAGTGTCAAAATTCTTTGCAGCCTTCGAGAAAGTCGCTGCCTCTTTGGAGTGGCCAAGGGAGAATTGGGCCATCATGATACAGTCAGTCTTGACTGGGAAGGCCCAAATCGCCTACTCTACGTTATCCCTTGACGACTCCGGCGATTACGATATGGTGAAGAAGGTTGTGCTCATGGCGTACCAATTGGTACCTGAGGCGTATAGGCAAAAGTTCAGAAACCTGAAGAAGACCTCAGAGCACACTTTCACAGAGTTCGCCACGATCAAGGAGCGACTTTTTCAAGAATGGTGTGCCTCTCGGAAGGTGGAGACCAGGGAAGACCTCGAACAGCTGATTCTGCTCGAAGACTTCAAGGATTGTTTGTCTGGAGACCTCAAGACATACTTAGAAGAGCAGCAGGTGGAGACCTTAAGTGCAGCAGCCACCATGGCTGAAGAGTATATCCTGACTCATAGGCCGTCTGCTAAGTACGTCCCGAGGAATTACCAGCGCCGGTTTGACAGACCTCACGACGAAGAAGAAAGACCCGTCCCACAAAGTGCTAAGAAGACGCCCCCAGGTAGCCCTCGAAGAACAAGTCCTAGTAGTCCGAAACACCGTAGTCCGAGGAGGAACATGGTGTGCTGGACTTGTGGGCAGAAGGGACACATAGCTGCTAGGTGCCGAGGCAGAAGAGGTGGCAGCGCACGAAGGGAGGTGATGATGATGAGCTGTGTTACACCACCAGTAGGAAACCAGTCTACGACGACGCAGGAAGGACCAAGTTTGTTGGCCCCTCACACTTCAACCGGGTATGTATCGAGTGATCATACTGGTAGATCTGTAGTAGTGCTCAGAGATAGTGGAGCAGCCCAGTCCCTGATCGTGAAGAACTCGGTACCCGAGGGAGTAAGTGTGAACGGGAGACAAGAGGTTGTCCTGGTTGGGTTTCCAAGGACGCAGTACATCGCCCCCTTAGTGCCAGTACATCTCGACACGCCTTATTTCAGCGGCACATGTGTGTTGGCAGTAGTCGATACCCTCCCTGTGGCTGGGATTGACGTGGTACTAGCCAACGACTTGGTGACAGATTGGAGCATCAATCTTCCCAAGGTTGCGGACGAGTCTACCGGAACAGCACGGTCTGAGGTAACAGGCAATGGTAATGTCCAGGTAAAGACAGACCCGGATTTGAACATGTCTAATTTGTCCTCTCCCCCGCTGATCGACAGTTATTTAGCAGTGTCTCCTGATTCTCTCGACGAGGAACATGAGGTTACGATGGCAGAAGTACCTGAGCTAGAAAAGAGGCCTTGTGTGCAGACACCCACGGATACCAACGAGTCTGGAGCGAAGGCTGAGGTGTGCTTGCGGTATGGCAAGTTACAGCGTGTAGTGGACCAGCCAGAGATTCCCCAGACGTCAGAAGTATGTGAGGTGTGTTCTAAAGGTCTAGTGCCCTCTTTGGTCCAAGCCAGGCTAGTGGATGGTGCCGGCTATGGACATGACAAGCTCAGGAAACTTATCCCTCGACTTACCAAATGTTTCCTACCGGTATTTTGTTTTGTTCTCCTATGTGTTCTCTGTGTTCTCAGTAAGGACCGGTGGACGACCCGACGAATGATGGCCCCCATGAACATCGTGAAAAGGTCCCAGGGATTGGAGATTTGTACTGCAAGTGTTGCAGTTGAAGAAGGGACCTGGGAGGTAATAGATGATACAGGAGGTACGATATGTGATAATAGGAGTGACTGTTTCCGACAGGTTGACACCCCCCGCGTGACTGCTGAGCGTTATACACAGCGTTATACGGAACGTTGGTCGACCTGACGGGGGCAGAGCGAATGCCATCTTCGGTGAGCAAGCAGCCCTGTTGGAACTAGGTGTGGGCCTAGTAGAAGAGTGTATAGTAAGTACTGACTTGCCCATTGTCGCTATCACTCTGAATTATCAGACCCCTGTATTCCAGGTTCCTGTCTCCCTGAAGGACCATCGGACTGGCACCAGAAATGCCGTCTGTGGTCAGCCATCATCGGTGCCACGACATAGGGAAGTGTCGAGTCACCCCAGATCGTGTCGAAACCAATCCGTACTCGAGAGAGGTGAGATGATGCCCCTGCTTGACATCGCAGTGGAGACGTGGGAGACATGGAAGATTACGTCAGGCAGATCATTGCCTTCTATCTGCAAGCTCCCGTTGTGCCGGAAATGGCTAGTAGAAAAGTTCTGTGGACAAGACAACCTCATCACTCCAGTTCATAGTATAAGTAAGTCCATTTGGAGTTGTGTCGCCGTACTAATTTGGTTTGTTTCTTTTTATAGAACCCCAAACCAAATTCTTTTTGGTGGGGAGGTGTTACGAACCCGGATCCAGCGTCCGAGCCGGGAGCAGTGACAACCACGCCATCTGTGGGTCAGCTCCCGAAACCCCCGCCAAACGGACGACGACACCTGGTGAGGACAGCGTGTACTGGCCTCGAGGACCAGTTTCCAGTCTGGTTCAGCGCTCAACACCGCCGCTCCTGACCTCTGGTGAGGTGGTGCTCCGACGACAGCGCCATCTATGGACTGGATACGTCAGGTGTTTGCGCCCGCCACCGTAAGTGAGGAGTATTAGTGTCCCGGTTATTAATGACGTGTCTGCTTACAAAGCCGACCTGGGACCACTGTGTTGAAGGTGGAGTCAGTCTACCCGAGGCAGCCAGTCTCCATACTGTGAAGTTTGCTGCAGCTGTTGTGACGTCGTCCCCCCGGAAGAACACTGTGGTGTGTTAAGCCTGCCAGTGGAGTGGCAGTGAAAGGATTTACCCGGGACCGACGGTTGGAGACGATAATCCACTGGGGTATTGAGGACAGGAGGGTGATTGGTGATATCACACGAGACTCCTGTCTAGGGCGTACCCCTTTTATCGTTCGTGGAGTGGCCGTACCAGCCTTGGTGGCTCAGTACCTGCCAGCAGACCTGCTGGACGTGTGGTTGACGGCCTCCACGACGGTGCCCCCAGTGGACCTGTGTTGTGGCTGACCTGTGGCCAGGGTGGGCTCGGCGTTCTCAGAGGACACGTCTTGAGGCCACGAAGAAAGCACCGCAGACTCAGCACCTAGCTTCTTGATCAAGAGTCTTCAGCAGAAGACTAGATTGTGCACGATCCCCATGTAAAGTGTTAATACCCCTCCCCTTTGTGTACTCTTTTATTCTATATATTTAAACGGTGATGGTGAACATTATATTATATTAAGTTCTTAACTTTCTTTCCCTACTCCCTTTTAAGTTACTTGCGTCACGGATCTCATCCCTTGATAGCCACTACTGGCTTGGGAACGGATACATAGATCTTCCTCTAACAACATCAGAGCAAGAACCCCGTTGCGTCCCGAGAGGGCCGTAACACTGACACTAACTTCAGGCTTGAAACACAGCGTATGGCAGCTGTGCATGGAAATACTAGTAATGTTTCAATAAATAGTGATAATAATCCCATCAGGACACATAAGTATATAGTTACCCAAGTTCAATGAGGAGGATCCTGAGGTTTTCTTTGCACATTTTTATAAAATTGCCATCAGTATGAACTGGCCAAGGGATCAGTGGGTAGCCATTATGCAGTCTCAATTTAAGGGGCGTAGTCAGGAGGTTTTCACATCCCTACCTGACGCTCATAGTTTTGACTATGAATTTGTAAAGAAAAGCATCTTAAATGCTTACCAGTTAAATCCAGAGGCACACAGGCAAAAGTTTAGGAATCTAAGGAGGATAAGGGATCAGACAATAGCAGATTTTACTCGTCAGAAGACGAATTTTTGCAACAGATGGTTAAAGTCACTTTCAGTCACTGACTTTGATGCTCTAAAGAATCTTCTTCTAATGGAAGAAGTATTGTCATGTCTCCCAGACCAGTTGTCTACTTTTATGGCAGAACAAAAGAATGTAACAGACATTTATGAGCTGTCAAAGCTCGCGGATGAGCATGAGTTGTTGACTAAGGCCCAGTTTACGGCCACTTCACCTAAGTCTAGTCGTAGAGTAAATTATAATGCTCACCGAACTCCTTATCAGAATCCATCCAGTCCTAGTACTCCAGTTACTCCCATGAGCTCTTCTCTTACAAAACCTAATCCTGCTACTTCCTTGTCAGGAATGTCAAATAATAATAAGGTTATTTCTAAACCTACAGTTGGTTCTACCAGTGTGTCCACTGTAAGGTCCTGTTCCCATTGTAAGAGAAAAGGCCATGGAATTCATTCATGTTTTATATTGCACCCTGAGTTACGACCAACTGGTCTCATTTATTGTAGAGGTGTGCAAAATAAACTTACTAATAAACATGTAACTGTAAACCCCAATTGGGTGAAACAGTATTCACCATATATGTCTTCAGGTGAAGTTTTGTGTATTAATGGGAAGTGGAAGCCAGCGGTTATTCTTCGTGATACAGGTGCTTCCCAAACCATAATTTCATCCAGTATTCTTTCTGATGTTGAAAAGAGAGATACTGGAAAGTTTGTTGTTCTTCAGAGTGTTGCAGGATGTAAAACTGTACCTCTAATAGACATTAATTTCAGATCCACCATTACACCACGTTTATGCACTGTGGGTGTTAGTACACAGTTGCCCATCCCAGGTGTGGATGTTATATTGGGTAATGATGTGGCCATAAATCGTGTTGTGGGTGAGATTGATCCCCGTTTGTGTAAACAGCCAGTTGCAGACCATGTTTATTCTGCCTGTGCTGAAGTTAGTTTCATGAATGAACCTGTTGTAGAAGATGGTTTTGTCCATTCTACCTGTGCTGATGTCAGTACTAATATAAATCCAGTTGTCAGTTCTGATGTTACTCAAGCATTTGTTCCAGTAACCAGTACCCCTTCAGTGGAGAAGTGGGATGTGGTTGTTCCAGATTCCTGTGTGGCCGATTTAGTTGTTGAGAGTAAGCCTGATACTATGACTCTGCTTTATTCCAATAAATTGGGAAAGGATGTCCATGTACCATTGTCTTGCCCGCTCACTACGAACGTTGTGCCAGGAGTTGAGAGAAACTTAAAAGCCACGACTCTGTATTCCAGCCAAGTGAATGGTTTAGGACAAGATGTTGGGTTGGCAGAAGTATTCCCGCTCACTCCAAGTTTAGAATCAGTTGTCGAGAGTAAGTCCGTTGTAGAGGCCCCGCCTCACCCTAGTCAAGGTGATATAATAGGGGAGGAGGTCAAACTACCTGTTACTTGCCCGCTCGTTTCAGATTCCCTTAATTTAAGTGCATTGAGTAGAACTGACCCTAAGATTTCAGAGAGAAGCAAGGAGACAGTCTGTACTGTAGATCCAGTTTTGGAGAGTGTGGGAAAGCAGCCAGAGGATCAGCTTCTGTTGAGTAGATGGAGACCCATTGAGCCTCCCTCTTCAGTTGTCTGTGAGGATGTGACCCAGCTTGGTAGTGATATTATTGATTGTGAGCAGACAGTACTCCAAGCAGCTCCAGAAGTCATGGGAGGAAATTTTGGTAAAATCATTAAGAGTGGTAAAGTAGCAATTGGATCTAAGTTGCGGAGTTGTGATTCTTATTCTATGTGGAGTAAGTATTTCTCATTGTGTACATTGAGTCAGAGTGTGTGTAGGATGTTGAAATCTACTTTTATTCTGCAGGAGCCATTTTCTTGTGAAGTAATGGACTGTGGGACATCTTTGTCAAGCCTTGTGGTTGAGCAGAGAGAGTTTACTCAAGTAGGTTGTGCATCCAGTTCTGAGGAAGTGGTGAGTTATGCTAGAGCAGTGTCTCTATATTCAGATCCAGTTAATTTTGATGCACGAGTGATAAAAGTGTATGTTCCACTTAAGTGTGGTGTTGACTTTCAGAGTCATATTGGAGTTGACTTTCAGAGTCATATTGTGGGTGAAGGATTAAATCATACTGGGGAGCAGATGTTTGAGGCTCCAGGTGTGTATTTCAAGTTGGAGGATAAGGTTATCCTACCTAGAGTTAATCATTGTGAAGGGTTTCAGATTGTCCTTGGGTGTTTCCCAGGTAATCTGCTGTTCATCTTCCAGATGTTAAGACCCTTAAACCTCTTGGTTGATTGTTTGTCATCAGATGTAAATCACTTGGGAAGTGATGGTGAGGGTTGTAAAGTTTTCGGCATGTTTTATTTAGTCTTTTGGAAGACTAGACGGTTGATGAACGTGTGTGTTGTGTTCAAGTTCACCATCAGGGGGTGTGAACTTGTCTTCGGAGTTATGAGTGAGATATGGTGCCTAGGCATATGCCTGTTTTCTTTCACTGATCGTTATGACAGAGTTATGAGGCAATTGATTTCTGTGTTCCTTATGGATCATCTGAGTCAGTTCGATCAGGTGGTCTTTGCACTTATCTTGGGTTGTATTTCTTGGTTTGAAGGTCAAAGGTTTGATAAGTCGGTGTCTTGTGTTTCGGAAGGTTCTATGAATGGGAAAGTTTTATGCATAATTGTGAGGTTTAATGCTAATTTCTCTAATTTTAGTATCCATTGGGCGAGAGTATGTGTTCCACAGAGGATCAAGAGTGATGAAGAGCAGATGTCTGTGTCAGAGCATACCCAGGAGAAGTCCCAAATCTACTCAACATCCAGTCAGCTTCAATTAAGCAGTTCAGCTCCAGAAAAAGGGAGTAATGGGAAATGGAGTCTGTCTTGGAAAAATTCACCATGTGGAAAAGGGATCACATGGAAATATGGGACTGATCTTAGAGAAATAGTAGAAACAAATGAAAAGCTAAATTGCCATGATAATTGTGTGAAAGCAGCTACCTTTATTGACAATTCTATTCATGCTAATAATGATAATGTTGTAGATAGGAGTGTGAAATATGATCTGCAACAAAGTGAAATAAATGAGATAGTACCTTGGAGAGATAAATTTGCATACTCCAGTGACACATATGTAGAACATAGTCATAAGACTGAAATTTCTGAGTTTCCTGTAAGACTATATTTGGAGTGTTTTCATTTTTGTCCAGAAATGTGTTCTTATTACTTATACATGTTTGGTGTAATTAATACCATAAATCTCAAGTGTCATACCTTTTACTTTGAAAAAATGCCATTGATCTTCAATCTATTGCATTTTTTTTCTTGGAGGTGGAAGTGTTACGTACTCCTAGCAGAATACGTATATAAATTTGAAATAGCATTTTGTTTTATTTTATCATTGCCTGTATATGTACACACATTGTGTTTTGGTAAATTATCGTGTGGTTTGGCAGCGTCAGTGGACAGGAGCGCGGTTGCTTTTACACACGTCTAGTACCTGTTAGATACGGGAAAGCTGGACCTGTTCAGTTTGGAAGTTCCAGATGTCACTTTTATTTAGTATATATAATTGTTTATATTCTGTAATTAAACAGGTGGCATTGTACTTATATATTTTGTAAGTAACTATTATCTGTAATTTGCATTCCTGTGTGTTTTGAGAACAAGTGGTTGTTCAATTAGTTTTAAATATTAAAAAGTCTTTAGTTTCCATCCCTCATCCTGGGATGAGGCAGACGGGAGGTGAGAATGTGGGTAGCGCCAGAGCGAGAGTCAGTAGCTGAACAGGACTCGAAGGAGTAACATGTGGGAGATAAGTCTGTTTATTTCTTGTTGTGCCATATTTTATGTTACTATATTGGGAGAATGACAATACCTTGTTTGTTGTATAAGTTAACTTGATCATCTGTGTTTTTATATTATACTGTCTTGAATATATATCTATATAATATTTTGCATCTATTCTTCAGTCCTAAAGGAAGATTTTTATTTATGTGCTCATTACTTATCAAGGGGTTATACTGGTGACTCGCTCTTGAGAACAGCAGTTTTCTCGTATCCCTAGACGTAATTAAAGCTTGGCTGCTGTAGGGTCACGAGCCGTAACGAACGATAGGTAACACATATCAGGGTTTTTGACCAATTTAGGTCTTAAAACCTATCAGATAGTACAGCTTAATGTCTGTCTAGGTACATTCCAAAAGACAGTCGAAGCTATAGAAGTTGAAAAAATTCCTTTTGACCTAGAATTAACTGGTCTGGCAGCCGTCACTAAATTCCAAAAAGAAAAAAAGGAATCCAATTAGCAGATCCTCTGATCGATTCTGACGACATAGGGGATATCGGAATCCTGATCGGAGCTGACTACTATCACAAATTCGTTCTGGGATCAGAGGAATCAATGGGGTGAATTTACTCAAATCAACAGGAGGCTTATTGATGACAGGACCTGTACTAGATCTTGAACCTTCAACTCCTGATAAATCACTCCATACAGAAACTGTAATAATGGCTTGACTAGGCAAAGAACAGTCACCAATTAATATCCCCCAACATGATTGATGACAGATTAGAATCTGTACATAAATTGTGGGAACTTGATGCAATAGGAATAATTCCTAAACAAAGAAGTCCTAATGATGTCTGTACATACAATCAGTATTTAGAGACTGTACAGTACCATGATGGACAGTACTGGGTAAGGTAACCATGGAAAATTAACCATAGAACCTTACCTACCAACTATCATACGGCTTATAGTCAATTTAAATCCCAATTAGCAAAGCTAAGAAGGCTTGAGCATTTACAACTCTACCATGAGATTATTGATCAACAGCTACAGAATAAATTCATCGAACTCGTGAATACGACAATAAGCAAAAACGCCATTTTTTATCTCACATGGCGGTAATCAGAGATTCAAAAACAAGCAACCCCAAGCAACCAGTTTGAATGATTGTTTGCAAACAGGTCCAAGTCTAACTCAGAAATTGTATGACATACTACTGAAGTATACACTTAAAAAAATATGCATACTCAGCAGATATTAGTAAAGCTTTTCTAGGAGTTCACTTATAGGAAAAAAATAGAGACTTCACTAAGTTTCTATGGGTAGAGAACCCAGAAGATCTAAATAGTTCTATTGTGACTTACAGATTTACCTCTGTACACTTCGGCGCTACATCTAGCCCATTTCTGCTGCAAGCAACTCTAGATACTAACCTGCAAAAATCAAGTCCCTATAAGGCTGAAATCAGTCAAAATCTGTACGTAAATAATTTTCAAGGGACAATTAACAGTACTACTGATGTGTTACATATATATCAAGAGGCCAACAAGGAGCTATAAGGTGCCAACATGCTACAATCATGGACCTCTAATATTGCAACATTGAATAATCAAATAGTGAGAGATTACCCTGAATATCTCGTACCTGAATCACAAAAAATATTAGGTGTGGGATTGGACATAATCTCAGACACCATATCAATCAAATCAGTACCAGTAAACTATTACTTTGCTACAAAAAGGGATTTGCTTTCACAGGTTAGCAAAGTATTCGACCCACTTGGTCTATTAAACCCTTTAACAATCAAATAGCATTTATTGGTGCAAGAGGCTTAGAAGACAAAAGTGGGTTGGGATGATCCACTGCCAATCCAGTTACAAAAAACTTGGATGGAGATGGCTCAAGAACAAACTTTAGTCGAACAGATAATTTTCCTGAGACACATAGTCGAGGAAAATTATGAAATATCACTTCATGTATTTGCGGACTCGTCATCCAGAGCAGAGCTTTCAGAGCTTGTGCTTACTTAATGACTTCTCATCAATCATATCTAATCACCTCTAAGGCCAAAGTTGCTTCATTAAAGAAGAAGACTTTGCCTCAGATGGAACTAACTGCATTGCTAACTGGCACATGCTTAGCAGTGAATATCAAACAAGTCTTGTCAACCATGAACATCAAAAATGTTTTTATGTGGTCTGACAATGAAGCCATCTTACAATGGGTATGGAATGACAACTGTCCGACTCTATATGTAAGAAATCGCGTCTCAGAAATTAAAGAAATTTCTGCAGGCTTACAATTGTTGCATGTACCAAAAAAGATAATCCAGCTGATCTCCTATCTAAAGGGATGACGTTTAAACAGTTTGGAAAGGCAGACATCTGGTTTCATGGGCCTCGATGGTTAGTGAATGGTAGCTGGCAGGAACAAAAGCCACACGTCATAACGACACAAACCATAACTACCACCAGGAAGCAAACTCAAATATCTGTCTTGGATTGTACTCGTCACTCGTCGCTCATCAAATTAATCAAAGTAACTCAAAACTTGTTTCATTATCTCAGGAAAAGAGGTATAAAATACACTTTTCAGAAGCCCTTGTCTATTGGGTAAGACAAGCCCAGAGAGAAACTTATGGGAATAACTATGAAAATCTTCTGCATAAGTTAAAACACAATCTTGGTCTGTGGATAGACCAAGAAAATCACAATAGTCTGCATTGTGCAGGAGGACTTAAACACGCAGATATCAATCTAGATACTTTGTATCCATGGCTTTTACCAAAGAATCATTGGATCACAAGGTTGATTGTGTTACATACACATCAACAAATCATCAAACATGGAGGAGTGTTAGACACACTCACACATCTCAGACAGCAGTATTGGATTCCTCAGGGAAGACAGTCAGTCAAATCAATCTTGAAAAATTGCATGATATGCCGAAGGTACTATGCACGAACTTGCTCATATCCAGGGCCACCACCACTACCAAAGGAACGAGTGGTCCATCTACATCCTTATGAGACGTCAGGAGTAGATTATACAGGCGCCATATATCTAACAGGACATGCAGATAAGCAACCTATTAAGGCATACATCTGTCTGTTCACCTGTGCAACTACCAGAGTCATACATCTATAGGTAATGTCAGCACTGTGGAGAAATGCCCGACAGACCACTGGAACATTATCTAACACAGTGCACAGTTACAGCCACAACAGACCACTGGAACATTATCTAACACAGTGCACAGTTACAAACACATTAAGATTTCAACTTAGATTCAACAGAGCAGAAGAAGTTGTTAAACACATATGGTAAAATCTTACTGAAGCGACCATACGAGTCATAAATACTCATACTCCGCCAAAGTAAAACAGAAACAAGCAACACTTAGTGGGCCAGCCAGAGGCTTAGGGCCCGTGCAGGAATATCCCTGAAAAAAATCTAGAGGTAACACCCGATATGACTGCTCAATCATTTATCCAGGCTTTCTGCAGATTCGCCGCACGCCGATCATGCCCTAATCTGATGATTTCAGATAACAGAGCTAACCTGGTAGCTGGAGAAGCATGTCTACATGAAATCTGTTCCCATCCTGCATTTACTTCCACACTGGAACAGCGTCACTGCAGATGAAAATTTATTCCTGTGAGAGCCCCATGGCATGGAGGATTTTATGAACGGTTAATAGGAAATGTCAAAAAATCCTTGAGAAAATCTCTACACCGTCAGAAAATCAATCTTTAAGAACTCCAGCCAGTAATCACGGAAATAGAACCAAGGGTGAATAACCGGCCGTTGATGTACTTGTCTGATGATCCTACTCAACATGAGCCATTAAGTCCTGCGCACCTAATGTATGGAAGACTTCTGACTCCAGTACCATCTCTAGTGGATGATGAGATCAGAGATCCCTCATATGTGGGTCAGAGCGAGTTGGTTCAGGGGTATAAACATCTGTCCAGCATAATCCAAAAATGGAATGATGTTTGGACAAAAGAATATCTTACATCTCTTCGAGAACATCGCTATGGGGCCAATGTCCCTCATAATAAATCTAATCTCCAACCAGGCGAAATCGTCTTGGTAGACAGTGATGGCCCAAGGGCTGACAGGCCATTGGGTAAATTCGTCTCTATTCATCCAGATAGCCAGGGGATTTTGAGAATAGTCAAAATCCTGTCTAAAGTGACTACTTCCCTGAAGACATTGGACAAACTCATCCTCATGGAATCAGTGAGTTAGCTACAGTTAGATCCTGGGAGACCCCCCAGAACCTCTAACTCCACATGACCCCACAGACTCCTAACAGGCTCATTCGTCCACAATGGACAGCCGCACAAAAGTGCAAGAAAAATTTGCACTTGTATTATCAATCCAATGGAGAGTAAATAAACATATATGGTTACCATTGTCCTTAATATTGGACTCTGTGCCAGTTCTCTCCCTCTAGAAGATGTGGGAAATTTTACCCACTATATCTATATTATTATCTAAGAAATGTAGTATTTCTTTATCATATCAAAATCATCTCAGAATCACTACAGATTCACTATGTCCTATATCTGGATCCCAAATAACAATGTCCCCTATGATCACGTACACCATAGGCCCCAGGGGCTCTATGTGACTTGGTGCATGATTTCTCAAGGATCTAGAAGCTTCTAAAAGAATATCTTAATTAAAAAACTCGTGGAACATCTATCGATTTCCGGTAAGGATTAAATCAGCTCCTTAATACGAATCAATAGTACTAGCAAGCACTACTTATAATCTTTAAATTTTATATTTAGTTATATTATAATCATGTCTTATTTCAATCTAATGTCTAGACAATAAAAATAATCAGTCAATATACCTTGAAAGCTACCCTCTCTAGGGAAGTGGGCGGAGTCAACTACAGAGAGAAGCGACCTATGGGGCGCCCCGAGGGCACAAAGCATTGTTTACAGAGTGAAAACATGACGATGCCAGTAGTAGGGTTGACACCCCACAGACGAATTTTTGTTTTCGGGGAAAATTCGTGTCTGTGAGCCAGGGTTTTCAGGTAAATTTAGAAATTCGTCTGTGAGTCTTAGGGTTTTTCAGGTAAATTTGGGCAGTCACAGATTTGGAGGTAAGGATTTCTTTGTGAGAAAAAATAATTTCCGAGACTTTAGAAGTTTGTTAAAAGTTCTTATGATGAAAATAAGTAGGAAAATCTTAAAGAAAATTTTTAGAAAATATCGTGTTTGTGTCACAGCATTTCCAGGTAAAATCTACGGACATATGTTGCCTGTTTTCAACATCGGAAATTCGTGTCTGTAGCACAGGGTTTTCAGGTAAATTTAGAAATTCGCCTGTGAGTCTTAGGGCTTTTCAGGTAAATTTGGGCAGTCACAGATTTGGAGGTAAGGATTTCTTTGTGAGAAAAAAATAATTTCCGAGATTTTAGAAGTTTGTTAAAAGTTCTTATAATGAAAATAAGTTCATACAAGTTTGTTATAAATCTTATGGGAGAAACTCAAATTTTTCAGAGTTCAGTTTTAAGAAAATATTTCAGAGTTTCAAATAATCATAGAAGTTTATTTATATGTTTATGACCAAATTTGTAAAAAGACCATTTTCAGAGAATATTGTCTTAGATGTTTTGTTAAGGAAAACAGACAACTTAGCCATAACATTTAGTTTTATATCCATTTACGGCTATTTCACCTGTAAAGACCAAAATTGAACAGAGCCCAGTTATAGACAGAATTTCGTCAGAGACCAGTTTGTGCCCCAAAATTCTTCAGAGTCCAGTTCGCTAGCAAAATTAGTCAGAGACAGTTTTAAGCTCAAATTTCATCAGAGTCCAATTATCAGCAGAAATTCGCCAGAGTCCAGTTTGCTAGCAAAATTAGTCAGAGACAGTTTTAAGCTCAAATTTCATCAGAGTCCAATTATCAACAGAAATTCGCCAGAGTCCAATTAACGACAGAAATTTGACAAGAGTCCATTTTCTACCCAATTTTCATCAGAGTCCAGTTTATACCGAAAATTCGCCAGAGTCCACTTTGTGCCAAAATATTCAGAGTCCAGTTCATGATCGAAATTAATCAGAGTCCAATTGAAGACCCAAATTTGACAGAGACCACATTTTCGCTACTAGCAGTCCAATCCCCCTTAAATTTTAAACAGTCATATTTCAGTCGTAGTAAATAAGATCAAGTCAGTTACTGAGCTCCAGCTCTCATCCCTCACCCTACTCCACCCTCAAGCCCTGGTTAATATCCTATCAATTCCCCTGAAATTTTTACCCTCTGTATTTCAGGCATCGTAAATAAGATCAAAACTGTTAACGAGCTCCAGCTCTCGTCCCCACCTTAGTTCTTTCTCGTATCTTTGTAAATAACCCATCAATTTTCCTGAAATTTTTACCCTCTGTATTTCAGACATAGTAAATATGATGTAAACAATTATAAAACTCTAGCTCTTGTCCTCTGTCCAAGTTCACTCTTGTAAATTCATTACTATCAGTCCAAATCCCCCTGAGATTTGAACACTCAACTACATTTTCAGACCCCCCTGCAAATAAATCAAAAGCAAATTATCGAGTTCCAACTCATGTTCTTCACTTAGTTCAATGTTCATCAAATTATTTCAGATCAAGCCTCTCTCCAGTCTATCAAAGTAAACATCATTTCCTTTAATACCCTTTTTGTACTAAGCTCTGTAATATTCACACTGTCATATAACACCTTACCTTCAATACCTTTTGTTTACCCAAGTAAGCAATAATCACACGGTCAAAATCTCACCGTATACTTTCCCTCCATTACCTTCTCATCCCCAACTTATCCAATCTTCAATAATCATACTGTATTTGCATATTTTCTCTATATTCAGCTGTGTTCTTCACATTTTTTCCATGTTTTCTGTGTTCACTCCATGTTCTACAAATGTTCACAGCATGCTCAGTTCAAATTTTTTCTACCATTTTCCCCGTATGTTCACTATGTTCTTTGTCATGTTTTCATGTACATCATATGTTCTCTGTATAACTTTTATACTCAATATTCATGTTCTCAATATTCTTAGCTTGTTCTTCACATGTTCAGTGTTCATTCTTGTATTCCCTATGTTCCTTATCATGTCTTCATATTCTCTGTAAGTTCATATTCCCTGCATGTTCACTCTATTCATCAACTGTTTCTTACATGTTTTCTGTGTTCACTATATGTCCACTGTGTTCATTCCCTTACTTAACCTCAATTTTTTATGTTCTTTGTTTCTTTAAACCAATTTGTTTCTTCCATTCACTAACTAGTTCTTTGTCAAATAATATTATACTGCAATACAGTTCCCTCAACAATTTTAGTCACCCAGTTTTTATTTGCAAAACTATGTCAAAGTAATTCTCGTAGTCAACTTAATAGTTCTACCAGCCCTGTTCTTAAACAAATCTACACTTTATTCAGTTCCAAATTTACAAAGACAAACTTTTCTTGTAACTTCTTAACTAAAATTCTTTCACCAATCAACTAAAACATAGTCACTTTCGTCATTTCTCAACTAATCTTATTACCCAATCAACCAAAAAATAGTCAGGATTAATCTCATTCAACATCGTTCTTAATTAAAACAACCTCTCTCTTAGCTAAAAAATGTTAAAGGAATCTTTCCAACACTGTTCATAACTAACTTTATCCATCGTCATTCAACTAAAAATAGTCTTGTTCATCATTTCGTAACAGCCATTATGTTTTTGTCAAGTAAGAAAATATAGTCAAAGATATCTATCATCGTCGTTCTTAACTGACATTTATACTTTGTGGAGCACTAAAATAGTCATTGTCGTCATATTTTTTTCATGTCTTTCCTCAGCTAAAATAGTCAAATGTAACTTTTTTTCAGCACTTTCGTAAAAAAATTATATGTCGTTAAGTAGGAAAAATAGTCAAAGGTGCTCTTCGAGACAACAAAGACACTCTCAGTGTCATCAAAGTTACTCTTCGAGAAATCAAAGACACTCTTCGAGACATCAAGGACTTACTCAAAGACATCAAAGTTGCACTCAAAGACATCCTTTGAGACATCAAAAACATCCTTTAAGACTTCAAGGGCACTCTTCGAGATATCAAAGACACTCTCAAACACTCAAAAATTTACTCGCATCCTCAAAGTTATTCTCAGAGTCATCAAAAAGTTAATCTCAGTCATCAAATGTTATTCTCTAAGTAACCTTTCGTTCATCAGAAAAACTTTCTAAGACATCTTCGTTCATTAAAGTTAATCTCAGAGGCATAAAAGTTATTCTCAGAGCTATCAAAATTATTCTCGATGTCATCAAAAAGTATTTTCTCGTTCATCAAAGTTATTCTCAGAGTTAACAAAGGTAATCTCTAACTCACTCTCGTTCATCAAAGTTGCACTCAAAGACATCCTTTAAGACATCAAAGTTATTCTCAGCGGCGTAAAAGCTATTCTAAGAGGCATAAAAGTTATTCTCAGAGCTATCAAAATTATTCTCAGAGACATAAAAGTTATTCTCTAAGTAACCTTTCGTTCGTCAGAGAAACTTTCTAAGACATCTTCGTTCATTATAGTTAATCTCAGAGGCATAAAAGTTATTCTCAGAGCTATCAAACTTGTTCTCAAAGTCATCAAAGTTATTCCAAGAGCCGTCAAAGTTAATCTAAGACATCATCTTTCATCAAAGATATTCTCTCTAAGCCATCAATGTTCTTCTCTAACTCACTTTTGTTCATCAAAGTTGATCTCAGAGTTAACAAAGGTAATCTCTAACTCACTCTCGTACATCAAAGTTGTTTCAAAGACATCAAAGTTATTCTCAGAGTTATCCAAAGATATTCTCATGTCCACAAAAGTTATTCTGAGCTATCAAAGTTAATCTCAGACATCTCCGTTCATGAAAGTTATTCTCTAAGAGCTATCAAAAGTTATTCTCTGTCATGAAATGTTATTCTCTAAGTAACTTTCCGTTCATCAAAGTTATTCTCTCTAAGCCATCAATGTTCTTCTCTAAGACATAAAAGTTATTCTCTATATCATCAAAAAGTTATTCTCTGAGCTAACAAAATACTACTCATGTTCTCAAAGTCATCAAAGTTATTCTAAGAGCTAACAAAAGTTATTCTCAGAGTAACCTTCGTTCTTCAGAGAAACTTTCCAAAACATCTTTGTTCATCAAAGTTATTCTCGGAGTCATCAAAAGGTATTCTCTAACTCACTTTTGTTCATTAAAGTTAATTTCTATGTTATAAAACCCAGCAAACAATTTTAGGTTGCCACAACATATCTGGAAAGTATTTGAAAGTATTGGAAACGTTTGTTTTATCGTATCAGATACGATATTGTGTGTGGACTTAAATAGGTTTCCAAAACTTATAACCAAGACATATGTATCTAACACTAATTTCAGATGTTGTGGCAACTTTACACTCCTAACATGAGTCATTCATAATCCATTCATATACCAATATGAATCTCTTATGAAAGGTTTGAGCCAATAATCTGAACCCTTTTCACATCTTTGTGTGTAAAGTTAAATTTCTTGAAATTAAATTATATTTTATATTATATTATTTTTATTATATTTTATATTATATTATTTTTATTATATTTTATATTATATTATTTTTATTATATTTTATATTATATTATTTTTATTATATTTTATATTATATTATTATTTTCAATTTTAATATTAAAACCAATTGAAGGGTAAAAAAAATCTAATAATTTATATTCTAACAATTAAAATTATTTACTAACGGAGAGAGGGGAGGCTGTACGGCGGAGAGTGGCGGCTGTGGCGGACAGTGGCGGCGGGCGGACAGTGGCGGCGGCGGGCGGACAGTGGCGGCGGTGGTGGATAGTGGCGGCGGGCGGACAGTGGCGGCGGTGGCGGATAGTGGCGGCGGGCGGACCGTGGCGGCTTTGGCGGCGGTGGTGGACAGTGGCGGCGGCGGTGGTGGACAGTGGCGGCGGGCGGACAGTGGCGGCGGCGGGCGGACAGTGGCGGCGGCGGGCGGACAGTGGCGGCGGCGGGCGGACAGTGGTGGCGGCGGGCGGACAGTGGTGGCGGCGGGCGGACAGTGGTGGCGGCGGGCGGACAGTGGTGGCGGCGGGCGGACAGTGGTGGCGGTGGCAGACAGTGGTGGCGGTGGCGGACAGTGGTGGCGGTGGCGGATAGTGGCAGCGGGCGGACAGTGGCGGCGGGCGGAAAGTGGCGGCGGCGGTGGCGGACAGTGGCGTCGGGCGGACAATGGCGTCGGGTGGACAGTGGCGGCGGTGGCGGATAGTGGCGGCGGGCGGACAGTGGCGGCGGGCGGACAGTGGCGGATAGTGGCGGCGGGCGGACCGGGCGGCGGCGGGCGGACAGTGGCGGCGGGCGGACAGTGGCGGCGGGAGGACAGTGGCGGCGGTGGCGGCGGGCGGACAGTGGCGGCGGGCGGATAGTGGCGGTGGGCGGACCGTGGCGGCTTTGGCGGCGGTGGTGGACAGTGGCGGCGGCGGGCGGACAGTGGCGGCGGCGGGCGGACAGTGGCGGCGGCGGGCGGACAGTGGCGGCGGCGGGCGGACAGTGGCGGCGGCGGGCGGACAGTGGCGGCGGCGGGCGGACAGTGGCGGCGGCGGGCGGACAGTGGCGGCGGCGGGCGGACAGTGGCGGCGGCGGGCGGACAGTGGCGGCGGCGGGCGGACAGTGGCGGCGGCGGGCGGACAGTGGCGGCGGCGGGCGGACAGTGGCGGCGGCGGGCGGACAGTGGCGGCGGCGGGCGGACAGTGGAGGCGGCGGGCGGACAGTGGAGGCGGCGGGCGGACAGTGGTGGCGGCGGGCGGACAGTGGTGGCGGCGGGCGGACAGTGGTGGCGGCGGGCGGACAGTGGTGGCGGTGGCAGACAGTGGTGGCGGTGGCGGACAGTGGCGGACAGTGGCGGCGGTGGCGGACAGTGACGGCGGTGGCGGACAGTGGCGGCGATGGCGGACAGTGACGGCGGTGGCGGACAGTGGCGGCGGTGGCGGACAGTGGCGGCGGTGGCGGACACTGGCGGCTGTGTCTGGCGGTGGTGGCGGGCGGTGGCGGGTGGCGGCGTCTGTGATGAGTAGTGGCGGCTGGCGGTGGTGGGTGGTGGTGGCGGCGGCGGCGGTGGTGGTGGGTGGTGGGTGGTGGGTGGCGGCGGCGGGTGGTGGTGGGTGGTGGGTGGCGGCGGCGGGTGGTGGTGGGTGGTGGGTGGCGGCGGCGGGTGGTGGTGGGTGGTGGGTGGCGGCGGCGGGTGGTGGTGGGTGGTGGGTGGCGGCGGCGGGTGGTGGGTGGAGGGTGGCGCCGGCGGGTGGTGGTGGGTGGTGGGTGGCGGCGGCGGGCGGTGGTGGGTGGCGGCTGGTGGCAGGTGGTGGCGGCGGTGATGGGTGGTGGCGGCGGCGGTGGTGGTGGGTGGTGGTGGCGGCGGCGGTGATGGGTGGTGGCGGCGGCGGGTGGTGGTGGTGGTGGGTGGTGGTGGTGGTGGGTGGTGGTGGTGGGTGGCGGTGGCTGGTGGCGGGTGGCGGCTGGTGGTGGCAGGTGGCGGCTGGTGGTGGGTGGCGGGTGGTGGGTGGTGGCGGCGGCGGGTGGTGGCGGCGGCGGGTGGTGGTGGTGGGTGGCGGCGGCGGGTGGTGGTGGTGGGTGGCGGCGGCGGGTGGTGGTGGCGGGCGGTGGTGGCAGGCGGTGGCGGGCGGTGGCGGGCGGCGGCGGCTGTGGTGGGTGGTGACGATCGGCGGTGGGGGGGGGCTGGTGGCGGCTGGCGGTGGCGGCTTGCGGTGGCGACTGTGGCAACGGGCGGTGACGGCTGATAGCGGGCGGTGGTGGCGGCTGGTGGCAGGTGGTGGCGGCGGTGATGGGTGGTGGCGGCGGCGGTGGTGGTGGGTGGTGGGTGGTGGTGGCGGCGGCGGTGATGGGTGGTGGCGGCGGCGGCGGTTGGTGGTGGTGGGTGGTGGTGGCGGGTGGCGGCGGGTGGCGGTGGTGGGTGGCGGTGGCTGGTGGCGGGTGGCGGCTGGTGGTGGGTGGTGGCGGCGGGTGGTGAGTGGCGGTGGCTGGTGGCGGGTGGCGGCTGGTGGCGGGTGGCGGCTGGTGGTGGGTGGTGGCGGGTGGCGGCTGGTGGTGGGTGGCGGCTGGTGGTGGGTGGTGGCGGGTGGCGGCTGGTGGTGGGTGGCGGGTGGCGGCGGGTGGTGGGTGGTGGCGGCGGGTGGTGAATGGCGGTGGTGGGTGGCGGTGGCTGGTGGCGGGTGGCGGCTGGTGGTGGGTGGTGGCGGGTGGCGGGTGGCGGTGGTGGGTGGCGGTGGCTGGTGGTGGGTGGTGGCGGCGGGTGGTGAGTGGCGGTGGTGGGTGGCGGTGGCTGGTGGCGGGTGGCGGCTGGTGGCGGGTGGCGGCTGGTGGTGGGTGGTGGCGGGTGGCGGCTGGTGGTGGGTGGGTGGCGGGTGGTGGGTGGCGGCGGGTGGTGAGTGGCGGTGGCGGCTGGTGGTGGGTGGTGGCGGGTGGCGGCTGGTGGTGGGTGGTGGCGGGTGGTGGGTGGTGGCGGGTGGTGGGTGGTGGCGGGTGGTGGGTGGTGGCGGGTGGTGGGTGGTGGCGGGTGGCGGCTGGTGGTGGGTGGCGGCGGCTGGTGGTGGGTGGCGGGTGGCGGCGGGTGGCGGCTGGTGGTGGGTGGTGGTGGGTGGCGGCGGCTGGTGGTGGGCGGCGGGTGGCGGCTGGTGGTGGGTGGTGGGTGGTGGCGGGTGGCGGCTGGTGGTGGGTGGCGGCTGGTGGTGGGTGGCGGCGGGTGGTGGGTGGTGGCGGCGGGTGGTGGGTGGTGGCGGCGGGTGGTGAATGGCGGTGGTGGGTGGCGGTGGGTGGTGGCGGGTGGCGGTGGTGGGTGGCGGTGGCTGGTGGCGGGTGGCGGCTGGTGGTGGGTGGTGGCGGCGGGTGGTGAGTGGCGGTGGTGGGTGGCGGTGGCTGGTGGCGGGTGGCGGCTGGTGGTGGGTGGTGGCGGGTGGCGGCTGGTGGTGGGTGGGTGGCGGGTGGTGGGTGGTGGCGGCGGCGGGTGGTGAGTGGCGGTGGCGGCTGGTGGTGGGTGGTGGCGGGTGGCGGCTGGTGGTGGGTGGTGGCGGGTGGCGGCTGGTGGTGGGTGGTGGCGGGTGGCGGCTGGTGGTGGGTGGTGGCTGGTGGCGGGTGGTGGCGGGTGGCGGCTGGTGGTGGGTGGCGGCGAGTGGCGGCTGGTGGTGGGTGGCGGGTGGCGGCTGGTGGTGGGTGGCGGGTGGCGGCGGGTGGCGGCTGGTGGTGGGTGGTGGCGGGTGGCGGCTGGTGGTGGGTGGCGGCTGGTGGTGGGCGGCGGCTGGTGGCGGGTGGCGGGTGGCGGCTGGTGGTGGGTGGTGGCGGGTGGCGGCTGGTGGCTGCCAGCTGGGACACACCCTTCACCACTGAAGGTCTGAGTACAACTAACCATATGTCTCTCTCACCCACCAGCCCAGTGTTGCCAGCTCGCGCTCTCAAAATGTTTCCTTCAAAGATTGTATATTATCTTTGAACAACAAGTTTGATTATCAAGGAAATAATGCATATATTATTGTCACATTAATACTGTGCAATATCTTATTACATTCCTGCTAAATAATTGTAATTTGAAACAGGACAAAAAATCCAACATATATATAAAAACCAACATTAGAGATCACGAGGCCTAGGCCTCGCCTGTGACCACACATCCTGCCTCCCTGGCCTGCTACACTCACACACCTCACACTCTTAACTCTCTCATAATCACTCTCACTCTCTTACTCTGTCACTCTTACTCTCTGACACTCTTACTTTCTGTCACTCTTACTCTCTGTCACTCTTACTCTCTGTCACTCTTACTCTCTGTCACTCTTACTCACTGTCACTCTTACTCTGTCACTCTTACTCTCTGTCACTCTTACTCTCTGTCACTCTTACTCTCTGTCACTCTTACTCTCTGTCACTCTTACTCTCTGTCACTCTTACTCTCTGTCACTCTTACTCACTGTCACTCTTACTCACTGTCACTCTTACTCTCTGTCACTCTTACTCTCTGTCACTCTTACTCTCTGTCACTCTTACTCTCTGTCACTCTTACTCTCTGTCACTCTTACTCTGTCACTCTTACTCTGTCACTCTTACTCTGTCACTCTTTCTCTGTCACTCTTACTCTGTCACTCTTACACTCTGTCGCTCTTACTCTCTGTCACTCTTACTCTGTCACTCTTATTCTCTGTCACTCTTATTCTCTGTCACTCTTATTCTCTGTCACTCTTACTCACTGTCACTCTTACTCTCTATCACTCTTACTCTCATTCTTACTCTTACTCACTCTTACTCTCAATCACTCTTATTCTCATTCTTACTCCTACTCCCAATCACTCTTACTCTCAATCACTCTTACTCTCAATCACTCTTACTCCCAATCACTCTTACTCTCAATCACTCTTACTCTCAATCACTCTTACTCTCAATCACTCTTACTCTCATTCTTACTCTTACTCACTCTTACTCTCAATCACTCTTATTCTCATTCTTACTCCTACTCCCAATCACTCTTACTCCCAATCACTCTTACTCTCAATCACTCTTACTCCCAATCACTCTTACTCTCAATCACTCTTACTCTCAATCACTTTTACTCTCAATCACTCTTACTCTCAATCACTCTTACTCTCACTAACTCTCAATCACTCTTACTCTCACTCTAACTCTCAATCACTCTTACGCACTATTACTCACTCTTTCTCTCAGTCATCCTTACTCACTCTCATACTCACTCTTACTCTGTCACTCTTACTCTCTGTCACTCTTACTCTCTGTCACTCTTACTCTCTGTCACTCTTACTCTCTGTCACTCTTACTCTCTGTCACTCTTACTCTCTGCCACTCTTACTCTCTATCACTCTTACTCTGTCATTCTTACTCTGTCACTCTTACTCACTCTCAGTCACCCTTACCCATTCATACTCACTCTCTCACTCTTACTCTCATACTCTTACTCTCAATTACTCTTACTCTCAATCACTCTTACTCCCAATCACTCCTACTCCCAATCACTCCTACTCTCAATCACTCCTACTCTCATTCTTACTCTTACTCCCAATCACTCTTACTCTCAATCACTCTTATTCTCATTCTTACTCTCACTCTTACTCCCAATCACTCTTACTCCCAATCACTCTTACTCTCAATCACTCTTACTCCCAATCACTCTTACTCTCAATCACTCTTTCTCTCAATCACTCTTACTCTCAATCACTCTTACTCTCAATCACTCTTACTCTCAATCACTCTTACTCTCACTAACTCTCAATCACTCTTACTCTCACTCTAACTCTCAATCACTCTTACTCTCATACTCACCCTTACTCTCAATCACTTTACTCTCACTCTTACTCATTCTGTCACCCTTACTCACTCTGTCACTCTTACTCTCAGTCACTCTTACTTATACTCACTCTTACTCACACTTACACACTCTCTGGCACTCTCACTCACCTTCAGTCACTCTTACTCACTCTTACCCACTCTCGCTCACTTTTACTCACTCTAGTTAATAAGAACACGCCAATATAAGACAATAAAACGTTTTCAGATTCTTTCTCACCACTTTCCAGCAACTTTTATAATTTATATAAATTATCTTAGGGAATAATACATAAATTATATATTTAAACATGATATTAGTGTTTAGTGGAATGCATAAGGAGTCAAATTGTGTTAAAAAGAGCGATTTTTAGAAAATTTGGAAAACTACTTTTTTCTGTTCATATTATAACTAAATGGATTTTATAGGTTTCACTCAGCCAATATATATCATTCACAATTTATTAATGAATTTTACAAAAAAACACCATAAATTTTATATTTAAACATGTAAAAACTATTTGTTTTACATTTGGAAGAAAATAATTGTAGAAAAACTATTTATAATTAAACCTTTGTGTTTGGATTTTTTGAGTAAAAGTTTCTCAAAGGCTCTCCTGCACCATTCTCAATGCAAATCATTCCCACACCTATGGGAAGAGATAGGCGAACGTTGTGTAGATGATTTGTGTTTGCTGGGAAGTTATTCTCAGAGACCTCTAAAGTTATTATGTAAGACATAAAAGTTATTCTCAGAGTCATCAAAGTTGTTCTCTAAGACATCTTTGTTCATCAAAGTTGTTCTCTAAGACATCAAAGTTGTTCTCTAAGACATCAATGTTGTTCTCTAAATCATAAAAGTTAATCTCTAAGTCACCTTCGTTTATTAGAGAAACTTTCCAATCCATCTTCGTTGATCAAAGTTATTCTCAGAATCATCAAAGAGATCTCTAATTCACCTTCGTTCACCAAAAAGTTGTTCTCTAAGACACCTTCGTTCATCAAAGAAACTTTCCTTCCATCATGTTATTCTTTAAGACATCTTCATTCATAAAATTTCTCTCCAAAATGTAACTAGTTCAGCTTTTCATACCAAACCTGCAATTCTGTTAAAATATATTTTCTTAGTCAATTTACCCTAAAACTGTTCTCAGAACTACACTGCTCAAATCCTACGTAACCTATCCTCTCCACCCAATGTTACTTAGTTAACTTAATGTTCCTAAATGTAACTTTACCTATCCTAACTTGACTTACCTTACCTTTACCTATCGTATCTAACTTAACCTGCATAACCTAACTTTACCTATCCTAACATAACTTACCTTAATTTACCTATCTTACCTAACTTTACCTATCTTACCTAACTTAACCTTCATAACCTAACTTTACCTATCCTAACATAACTTACCTTACCTTACCTATCTTACCTAACTTTACCTATCCTAACATAACTTACCTTACTTTACCTATCATACCTAACTTACCTAACCTAACTTACCTACATTTACCTAACTTATCCTGCTTAACCTAACTTTACCTATCTTACCTAACTTAACCTTCATAACCTAACTTTACCTATCCTAACATAATTTACCTTACCTTACCTATCGTACCTAACTTTACCTATCCTAACATAACTTACCTTACCTTACCTTTACCTATCTTACCTAACCTAACTTACCTACATTTACCTAACCTAACCTGCTTAACCTAACTCTACCTATCCTAACATAACTTACCTTACCTATCTTACCTAACTTTACCTATCCTAACATAACTTACCTTACTTTACCTATCATACCTAACCTAACTTACCTACATTTACCTAACTTAACCTGCTTAACTTAACTTTACCTATCCTAACTTAACTTACCTAACTTATCCTGCTTAACCTAACTTCCCTACATTACCTAACTTTACCTATCCTAACTTAACTTACCTAACTTATCCTGCTTAACCTAACTTACCTACGTTACCTAACTTAACCTGCTTATCCTAACTTACATAACTTAACCTAACTTACCTAACTTAACCTAACTTACCTTACCTTACCTAACTTAACCTGCTTAACCTAACTTACATAATTTAACCTGCTTAACCTAACTTACATAACTTAACCTGCTTAACCTAACTTATATAACTTATCTTACCTATCCTAACGTAACCTAACTTGCTTTACCTAACTTAATCTTACATTCCCAAGCTGATGTATCCTAACTTATCTAGTCCAACCAGACATGAACTAACTTACATAATTATTCCTGCTTGTCTTTTGTGTTTCGTCAATCATTGTCTCATATTCATTTACTCATTTCAAGGGTTAATTTCTCAAATGGACATTTTTGCATTTCAAGTGTTATTTGTTTAAGATTGGGTGTTTAACCATTTCAAAGGATTTTTGTTATATATGGGAATTTACTTGTTTCAAGGGCAAATTTCTCAAATGGTCATTTTTGCAGATCAAGGGTTATTTGTTAAAGTTCCTCAAGTTGCTCATAAGTTGTATTTATTATGTTTGTTATCATTTATTCTTATTCCCCAACCCCTTAACCTAACCTCTTGTAATCTTAGTGTATTTAGTAGGTTCTATCATATGTTCTTATTCCCCAACCCTTTAACCTAACCTTTCAGATGTAGTTTATTGTGTTTTTTGACGTATTTGTTGAATATATTATCCTTTTCCTAACCTTTCAGATGTAGTTTTGTTTCTCCTTTTTGTATATTTTTACCCAAACCCACCATCCCACTGAACCTTCTTTCCTTCTTTTACTTTGTTTTCACATATAAGTTCATTCTTTATCTTAGTAATAATAAAATTACAATAGTAAAGAATCAGATCTACTAAGACTTGAAATTGAGAAAAACAAGAGAGCAAGTGAGCGAGAGCATGAAAAGAGATAAAAAGAGTAAGAGAGAGGGGGAGGAAGAGCGTGGGAGCACTAAGACTTGAATTTGAGAAAAAGAAAAACTAAGTGAATGAGAGTGAGGGTGAGAGAATGGGAGCATTAAGACTTGAATTTGAGAAAGAAGAGAGCATTTGAGCAAATGAGTGAGAGAGAGGGGGAGGAAGAGAGAGAATAAGGGAGGGAGATAGAAAAGGAGGGTTAGAAGGAGTAGGAGAAACAAAGTAAAAGAAGGAAAGAAGGTTAAGTGGGATGGTGGGTTTGGGTAAAAATATACAAAAACGAGAAACAAAACTACATCTGAAAGGTTAGGAAAAGGATAATATATTCAACAAATACGTCAAAAAACACAATAAACTACATCTGAAAGGTTAGATTAAATGGTTGGGGAATAAGAACATATGATAGAACCTACTAAACACACTAAGATTACAAGAGGTTAGGTTAAGGGGTTGGGGAATAAGAATAAATGATAACAAACATAATAAATACAACTTATGAGCAACTTGAGGAACTTTAACAAATAACCCTTGATCTGCAAAAATGACCATTTGAGAAATTTACCCTTGAAACGAGTAAATTCCCATATATAACAAAAATCCTTTGAAATGGTTAAACACCCAATCTTAAACAAATAACATTGAAATGCAAAAATGTCCATTTGAGAAATTAACCCTTGAAATGAGTAAATGAATATGAGACAATGATTGACGAAACCCAAAAGACAAGCAGGAATAATTATGTAAGTTAGATCATGTCTGGTTAGACTAGATAAGTTAGGATACATCAGTTTGGGAATGTAAGATTAAGTTAGGTAAAGCAAGTTAGGTTACGTTAGGATAGGTAAGATAAGTTATATAAGTTAGGTTAAGCAGGTTAAGTTATGTAAGTTAGGTTAAGCAGGTTAAATTATGTAAGTTAGGTTAAGCAGGTTAAGTTAGGTAAGGTAAGGTAAGTTAGGTAAGTTAGGTTAAGTTATGTAAGTTAGGATAAGCAGGTTAAGTTAGGTAATGTAGGTAAGTTAGGTTAAGCTGGATAAGTTAGGTAAGTTAAGTTAGGATAGGTAAAGTTAGATTAAGCAGGTTAAGTTAGGTAATGTAGGTAAGTTAGGTTAAGCAGGATAAGTTAGGTAAGTTAAGTTAGGATAGGTAAAGTTAGGTTAAGCAGGTTAAGTTAGGTAAAAGTAGGTAAGTTAGGTTAGGAAAGTTAGGTATGATAGGTAAAGTAAGGTAAGTTATGTTAGGATAGGTAAAGTTAGGTAAGATAGGTAAGGTAAGGTAAGTTATGTTAGGATAGGCAAAGTTAGGTTAAGCAGGCTAAGTTAGGTAAATGTAGGTAAGTTAGGTTAGGTAAGATAGGTAAAGGTAAGGTAAGGGAAGTTATGTTAGGATAGGTAAAGTTAGGTAAGATAGGTAAGGTAAGGTAAATTATGTTAGGATAGGTAAAGTTAGGTTATGAAGGTTAAATTAGGTAGGATAGGTAAAGTTAGGTTAAGCAGGATAAGTTAGGTAAATGTAGGTAAGTTAGGTTAGGTAAGTTAGGTATGATAGGTAAAGTAAGGTAAGTTATGTTAGGATAGGTAAAGTTAGGTAAGATAGGTAAGGTAAGGTAAGTTATGTTAGGATAGGTAAAGTTAGGTTATGAAGGTTAAGTTAGGTAAGATAGGTAAAGTTAGGTAAGATAGGTAAGGTAAGGTAAGTTATGTTAGGATAGGTAAAGTTAGGTTATGCAGGTTAAGTTAGATACGATAGCTAAAGGTAAGGTAAGTCAAGTTAGGATAGGTAAAGTTAGGTTTAGGAACGTTACGTTAACTAAGTAACATTGGGTGGAGAGGATAGGTTACGTAGGATTTGGGCAGTGTAGTTCTGAGAACAGTTTTAGGGTAAAGTGACTAAGAAAATATATTTTAACAGAATTGCAGGTTTGGTATGAAAAGCTGAACTAGTTACATTTTGGAGAGAAATTTTATGACTGAAGATGTCTTAAAGAATAACATGATGGAAGGAGAGTTTCTTTGATGAACGAAGGTGTCTTAGAGAACAACTTTTTGGTGAACGAAGGTGAATTAGAGATCTCTTTGATGATTCTGAGAATAACTTTGATCAACGAAGATGGATTGGAAAGTTTCTCTAATAAACGAAGGTAACTTAGAGCTTAACTTTTATGATTTTGAGAACAACATTGATGTCTTAGAGAACAACTTTGATGTCTTAGAGAACAACTTTGATGAACAAAGATGTCTTAGAGAACAACTTTGATGACTCTGAGAATAACTTTTATGTCTTACATAATAACTTTAGAGGTCTCTGAGAATAACTTTTATAACATAAATTAACTTTAATGAACAAAAGTGAGTTAAAGAATACCTTTTGATGACTCCGAGAATAACTTTGATGAACAAAGATGTTTTGGAAAGTTTCTCTGAAGAACGAAGGTTACTCTGAGAATAACTTTTGTTAGCTCTTAGAATAACTTTGATGACTTTGAGAATGTTTTTGAGAACATGAGTAGTATTTTGTTAGCTCAGAGAACAACTTTTTGATGACATAGAGAATAACTTTTATGTCTTAGAGAAGAACATTGATGGCTTAGAGAGAATAACTTTGATGAACGGAAAGTTACTTAGAGAATAACATTTCATGACAGAGAATAACTTTTGATAGCTCTTAGAGAATAACTTTCATGAATGGAGATGTCTGAGATTAACTTTGATAGCTCAGAATAACTTTTGTGGACATGAGAATATCTTTGGATAACTCTGAGAATAACTTTGATGTCTTTGAAACAACTTTGATGTACGAGAGTGAGTTAGAGATTACCTTTGTTAACTCTGAGATCAACTTTGATGAACAAAAGTGAGTTAGAGAAGAACATTGATGGCTTAGAGAGAATATCTTTGATGAAAGATGATGTCTTAGATTAACTTTGACGGCTCTTGGAATAACTTTGATGACTTTGAGAACAAGTTTGATAGCTCTGAGAATAACTTTTATGCCTCTGATATTAACTTTAATGAACGAAGATGTCTTAGAAAGTTTCTCTGACTAACGAAAGGTTACTTAGAGAATAACTTTTATGTCTCTGAGAATAATTTTGATAGCTCTGAGAATAACTTTTATGCCTCTGAGAATAGCTTTTATGCCTCTGAGAATAACTTTGATGTCTTAAAGGATGTCTTTGAGTGCAACTTTGATGAACGAGAGTGAGTTAGAGATTACCTTTGTTAACTCTGAGAATAACTTTGATGAACGAGAAAATACTTTTTGATGACATCGAGAATAATTTTGATAGCTCTGAGAATAACTTTTATGCCTCTGAGATTAACTTTAATGAACGAAGATGTCTTAGAAAGTTTTTCTGATGAACGAAAAGTTACTTAGAGAATAACATTTGATGACTGAGATTAACTTTTTGATGACTCTGAGAATAACTTTGAGGATGCGAGTAAATTTTTGAGTGTTTGAGAGTGTCTTTGATATCTCGAAGAGTGCCCGTGAAGTCTTAAAGGATGTTTTTGATGTCTCAAAGGATGTCTTTGAGTGCAACTTTGATGTCTTTGAGTAAGTCCTTGATGTCTCGAAGAGTGTCTTTGATTTCTCGAAGAGTAACTTTGATGACACTGAGAGTGTCTTTGTTGTCTCGAAGAGCACCTTTGACTATTTTTCCTACTTAACGACATATAATTTTTTTACGAAAGTGCTGAAAAAAAGTTACATTTGACTATTTTAGCTGAGGAAAGACATGAAAAAAATATGACGACAGTGACTATTTTAGTGCTTCACAAAGTATAAATGTCAGTTAAGAACGACGATGATAGATATCTTTGACTATATTTTCTTACTTGACAAAAACATAATGGCTGTTACGAAATGATGAACAAGACTATTTTTAGTTGAATGACGATGGATAAAGTTAGTTATGAACAGTGTTGGAAAGATTCCTTTGACATTTTTTAGCTAAGAGAAAGGTTGTTTTAATTAAGAACGATGTTGAATGAGATTAATCCTGACTATTTTTTGGTTGATTGGGTAATAAGATTAGTTGAGAAATGACGAAAGTGACTATGTTTTAGTTGATTGGTGAAAGAATTTTAGTTAAGAAGTTACAAGAAAAGTTTGTCTTTGTAAATTTGGAACTGAATAAAGTGTAGATTTGTTTAAGAACAGGGCTGTTAGAACTATTTAGTTGACTACGAGAATTACTTTGACATAGTTTTGCAAATAAAAACTGGGTGACTAAAATTGTTGAGGGAACTGTATTGCAGTATAATATTATTTGACAAAGAACTAGTTAGTGAATGGAAGAAACAAATTGGTTTAAAGAAACAAAGAACATAAAAAATTGAGGTTAAGTAAGGGAATGAACACAGTGAACATATGGTGAACACAGAAAACATGTAAGAAAAAGTTGATGAATAGAGTGAACATGCAGGGAATATGAACTTACAGAGAATATGAAGACATGATAAGGAACATAGGGAATACAAGAATGAACACTGAACATGTGAAGAACAAGCTAAGAATATTGAGAACATGAATATTGAGTATAAAAGTTATACAGAGAACATATGATGTACATGAAAACATGACAAAGAACATAGTGAACATACGGGGAAAATGGTAGAAAAAATTTGAACTGAGCATGCTGTGAACATTTGTAGAACATGGAGTGAACACAGAAAACATGGAAAAAATGTGAAGAACACAGCTGAATATAGAGAAAATATGCAAATACAGTATGATTATTGAAGATTGGATAAGTTGGGGATGAGAAGGTAATGGAGGGAAAGTGTACGGTGAGATTTTGACCGTGTGATTATTGCTTACTTGGGTAAACAAAAGGTATTGAAGGTAAGGTGTTATATGACAGTGTGAATATTACAGAGCTTAGTACAAAAAGGGTATTAAAGGAAATGATGTTTACTTTGATAGACTGGAGAGAGGCTTGATCTGAAATAATTTGATGAACATTGAACTAAGTGAAGAACATGAGTTGGAACTCGATAATTTGCTTTTGATTTATTTGCTGGGGGGGTCTGAAAATGTAGTTGAGTGTTCAAATCTCAGGGGGATTTGGACTGATAGTAATGAATTTACAGGAGTGAACTTGGACAGAGGACAAGAGCTAGAGTTTAATAATTGTTTACATCATGTTTACTATGTCTGAAATACAGAGGGTAAAAATTTCAGGAAAATTGATGGGTTATTTACAAAGATACGAGAAAGAACTAAGGTGGGGACGAGAGCTGGAGCTCGTTAACTGTTTTGATCTTATTTACGATGCCTGAAATACAGAGGGTAAAAATTTCAGGGGAATTGATAGGTTAACAAAGGCTTGAGGGTGGAGTAGGGTGAGGGACGAGAGCTGGAGCTCAGTAACTGACTTGATCTTATTTACTACGACTGAAATATGACTGTTTAAAATTTAAGGGGGATTGGACTGCTAGTAGCGAAAATGTGGTCTCTGTCAAATTTGGGTCTTCAATTGGACTCTGATTAATTTCGATCATGAACTGGACTCTGAATATTTTGGCACAAAGTGGACTCTGGCGAATTTTCGGTATAAACTGGACTCTGATGAAAATTGGGTAGAAAATGGACTCTTGTCAAATTTCTGTCGTTAATTGGACTCTGGCGAATTTCTGTTGATAATTGGACTCTGATGAAATTTGAGCTTAAAACTGTCTCTGACTAATTTTGCTAGCAAACTGGACTCTGGCGAATTTCTGCTGATAATTGGACTCTGATGAAATTTGAGCTTAAAACTGTCTCTGACTAATTTTGCTAGCGAACTGGACTCTGAAGAATTTTGGGGCACAAACTGGTCTCTGACGAAATTCTGTCTATAACTGGGCTCTGTTCAATTTTGGTCTTTACAGGTGAAATAGCCGTAAATGGATATAAAACTAAATGTTATGGCTAAGTTGTCTGTTTTCCTTAACAAAACATCTAAGACAATATTCTCTGAAAATGGTCTTTTTACAAATTTGGTCATAAACATATAAATAAACTTCTATGATTATTTGAAACTCTGAAATATTTTCTTAAAACTGAACTCTGAAAAATTTGAGTTTCTCCCATAAGAACTTTAACAAACTTGTATGAACTTATTTTCATTATAAGAACTTTTAACAAACTTCTAAAATCTCGGAAATTATTTTTTTCTCACAAAGAAATCCTTACCTCCAAATCTGTGACTGCCCAAATTTACCTGAAAAACCCTAAGACTCACAGACGAATTTCTAAATTTACCTGAAAACCCTGTGCCACAGACACGAATTTCCGATGTTGAAAACAGGCAGCATATGTCCGTAGATTGTACCTGGAAATACTGTGACACAAACACGATATTTTCTAAAAAATTTCTTTAAGATTTTCCTACTTATTTTCATCATAAGAACTTTTAACAAACTTCTAAAGTCTCGGAAATTATTTTTTCTCACAAAGAAATCCTTACCTCCAAATCTGTGTCTGCCCAAATTTACCTGAAAAACCCTAAGACTCACAGAAGAATTTCTAAATTTACCTGAAAACCCTGGCTCACAGACACGAATTTTCCCCGAAAACAAAAATTCGTCTGTGGGGTGTCAACCCTACTACTGATGCCTTGTGTCACGCGTCGCTCACCTTGGGCTTGTGTTACGTGAGAGTACTGTTAAACAGCTGGGGATCATGCTACTCATCCCTCAATCTCACGCCGTGGGTGTCTGCTCCTTCCACTAGGGTATCACATATCACCCCTAGGGTGCTCTCCTAGTCGTGCCTCAAGACCAGTCACCACTATTTGACTTTGGACCCAAGGGGGAAAGGAGAAGGCCCAGCCCACACTGCTAAGCTCAATCCTGCAGTACGTGACTCCCCACCGAGCCTGCCCACCTGTGCATGGCAATTTTTCCGGGCTCCCGGCTGTAACCTCAATTCCACCTCTTCCTTTCTGGTCGCCAGCTGGGTAATTCTCTCTGCTTTCCAGCAGCGCCGTTGGTTCGAATATGATGTATCTACAGCAGCCCAGGACCTCTTTCTACTTACTGCCAGTACTTGAATTCAAATATGTTGTCGTGTTGCCAACCCAGGGTCACCTTCTAAGGAATGCCAGTACTAACCTGATCAGTGTAATCATGCATATATCATTTACTCGCAATGCTCAAAAGGATGGAGGTGACACCAATAGCAGTGATAAAATAATAACGTTTACTCAAAAGCAAACTACAGACACATGAGATGTATATATATATATATATATATATATATATATATATATATATATATATATATATATATATATATATATATATATATATATATATATATATCGTACCTAGTAGCCAGAACTCACTTCTCAGCCTACTATGCAAGGCCCAATTTGCCTAATAAGCCAAGTTTTCACGAATTAATATATTTTCTCAAATATTTTTCTTATGAAATGATAAAGCTACCCATTTCATTATGTATGAGGTAATTTTTTTTTTATTGGAGTTAAAATTAACGTAGATATATGACCGAACCTAACCAACCCTACCTAACCTATCTTTATAGGTTAGGTTAGGTTAGGTAGCTGCAAAAGATAGGTTAGGTTAGGTTAGGTAGGTTAGGTAGTCGAAAAACAATTAATTCATGAAAACTTGGCTTATTAGGCAAATCGGGAGTTGCATAGTAGGCTGAGAAGTGCGTTCTGGCTACTAGGTACGACATATATATATATATATATATATATATATATATATATATATATATATATATATATATATATATATATATATATGTCGTACCTAGTAGCCAGAACGCACTTCTCAGCCTACTATGCAAGGCCAAATTTGCCTAATAAGCTAAGTTTTCCTGAATTAATATATTTTCTATAATTTTTTTCTTATGAAATGATAAAGCTATCCATTTCATTATGTATGAGGTCAATGTTTTTTTATTGGAGTTAAAATTAACGTAGATATATGACCGAACCTAACCAACCCTACCTAACCTAACCTAACCTATCTTTATAGGTTAGGTTAGGTTAGGTAGTAGAGAAAGTTAGGTTAGGTTAGGTTAGGTAGGTTAGGTAGTCGAAAAACAATTAATTCATGAAAACTTGGCTTATTAGGCAAATCGGGCCTTGCATAGTAGGCTGAGAAGTGAGTTCTGGCTACTAGGTACGACATATATATATATATATATATATATATATATATATATCTATACATACATATATATATATATATATTTATTTATTTATATATATATATATATATATATATATATATATATATATATATATATATATATATATATATATATATATATGCGAACAAGCCTGAATGGTCCCCAGGACAATATGCAACTGAAAACTCACACCCCAGAAGTGACTCGAACCCATACTCCCAGAAGCAACGCAACTGGTATGTACAAGACGCCTTAATCCACTTGACCATCACGACCGGACATAATGAGGTGATAGCCGAGGCTATTTGAACCACCCCACCGCCGGCACTCGGATAGTAATCTTGGGCATAGCATTTTACCAAATCACCTCATTCTTTGGGGCACACGTGAGGAACACAAATGCGAACAAGCCTGAATGGTCCCCAGGACAATATGCAACTGAAAACTCACACCCCAGAAGTGACTCGAACCCATACTCCCAGAAGCAACGCAACTGGTATGTACAAGACGCCTTAATCCACTTGACCATCACGACCGGACATAATGAGGTGATAGCCGAGGCTATTTGAACCACCCCACCGCCGGCACTCGGATAGTAATCTTGGGCATAATCTTGGCGGTGGGGTGGTTCAAATAGCCTCGGCTATCACCTCATTATGTCCGGTCGTGATGGTCAAGTGGATTAAGGCGTCTTGTACATACCAGTTGCGTTGCTTCTGGGAGTATGGGTTCGAGTCACTTCTGGGGTGTGAGTTTTCAGTTATATATATATATATATATATATATATATATATATATATATATATATATATATATATATACATTATATATATATATATATATATATATATATATATATATATATATATATATACATATATATATACATATATATATATATATAAATGTAAATATATAAATATATAAATATATATATATATATATATATATATATATATATATATATGCGAACAAGCCTGAATGGTCCCCAGGACTATATGCGAATGAAAACTCACACCCCAGAAGTGACTCGAACCCATACTCCCAGAAGCAACGCAACTGGTAACTACAGGGCGCCTTAATCCGCTTGACCATCACGGCCGTCAAAAGGAAGTGATAGCCGAGGCTATTTGAGCCACTTCCCCGACGGCAACTCGGATGGTAATCTTGGGCATAGCATTTCACCAAATCACCTCATTCTTTGGGGCACACGTGAGGAACACAAATGCGAACAAGCCTGAATGGTCCCCAGGACTATATGCGAAGGCATATAGTCCTGGGGACCATTCAGGCTTGTTCGCATTTGTGTTCCTCACGTGTGCCCCAAAGAATGAGGTGATTTGGTGAAATGCTATGCCCAAGATTACCATCCGAGTTGCTGTCGGGGAAGTGGCTCAAATAGCCTCGGCTATCACTTCCTTTTGACGGCCGTGATGGTCAAGCGGATTAAGGCGCCCTGTAGTTACCAGTTGCGTTGCTTCTGGGAGTATGGGTTCGAGTCACTTCTGGGGTGTGAGTTTTCATTCGCATATAGTCCTGGGGACCATTCAGGCTTGTTCGCATTTGTGTTCCTCACGTGTGCCCCAAAGAATGAGGTGATTTGGTGAAATGCTATGCCCAAGATTACCATCCGAGTTGCCGTCGGGGAAGTGGCTCAAATAGCCTCGGCTATCACTTCCTTTTGACGGCCGTGATGGTCAAGTGGATTAAGGCGCCCTGTAGTTACCAGTTGCGTTGCTTCTGGGAGTATGGGTTCGAGTCACTTCTGGGGTGTGAGTTTTCATTCATATATATATATATATATATATGTATATATATATATATATATATATATATACATATATATATATATATATATATATATATATATATATATATATATATATATATATATATATATATATATATATATATATATATATATATATATATATATATGTCGTACCTAATAGCCAGAACGCACTTCTCAGCCTACTATTCAAGGCCCGATTTGCCTAATAAGCCAAGTTTTCATGAATTAATGTTTTTTCGTCTACCTAACCTACCTAACCTAACCTAACCTAGCTTTTTTTGGCTACCTAACCTAACCTTACCTATAAATATAGGTTAGGTTAGGTTAGGTAGGATTGGTTAGGTTCGGTCATATATCTACGTTAATTTTAACTCCAATAAAAAAAATTGACCTAATACATAGAGAAAAGGGTTGCTTTATCATTTCATAAGAAAAAAATTATAGTAAATATATTAATTCAGGAAAACTTGGCTTATTAGGCAAATCGGGCCTTGAATAGTAGGCTGAGAAGTGAGTTCTGGCTACTAGGTACGACATATATATATATATATATATGTCGTACCTAGTAGCCAGAACGCACTTCTCAGCCTACTATGCAAGGCCCAATTTGCCTAATAAGCCAAGTTTTCATGAATTAATTGTTTTTCGACTACCTAAGCTACCTAACCTAACCTAACCTAACTTTTTCTGCTACCTAACCTAACCTAGCCTATAAAGATAGGTTAGGTTAGGTTAGGTAGGGTTGGTTAGGTTCGGTCAAATATCTACGTTAATTTTAACTCCAATAAAAAAAAATTGACCTCATACATAATGAAATGGGTAGGTTTATCATTTCATAAGAAAATAATTAGAGAAAATATATTAATTCAGGAAAACTTGGCTTATTAGGCAAATCGGGCCTTGCATAGTAGGCTGAGAAGTGCGTTCTGGCTACTAGGTACGACATATATATATATATATATATATATATATATATATATATATATATATATATATATATATATATATATATATATATATATGTCGTACCTAGTAGCCAGAACGCACTTGTCAGCCTATTATGCAAGGCCCAATTTGCCTAATAAGCCAAGTTTTCATGAATTAATTGTTTTTCGACTACCTAACCTACCTAACCTAACCTAACCTAACTTTTTCGGCTACCTAACCTAACCTAACCTATAAATCTAGGGTAGGTTAGGTTAGGTAGGGTTGATTAGGTTCGGTCATATATCTATGGTAATTTTAACTCCAATAAAAAAAAATTGACTTCATACATAATGAAATGGGTAGCTTTATCATTTCATAAGAAAAAAATTAAAGAAAATATATTAATTCAGGAAAACTTAGCTTATTAGGCAAATCGGGCCATGCATAGTAGGCTGAGAAGTGCGTTCTGGCTACTAGGTACGACATATATATATATATACATATATATATACATATATATATATATAAATGTAAATATATATAAATATATATAAATATATAAAGAGGGGAAATACTTGCTGCGTCCTCGGTTCCTGTCCAGAAGCGGAGGAGCTTCAAGAGACCCATAACCTTTAAGCATTTGTCTTGTATGTTTTGTAACCTTTAAATACACAATAAAGGAAAAAAAAAAAAAAGGAAGGGGGTGGTAGGAGAAAAGCACACAGAAACTGTATTGGAGGGGACTTACATTCCCTCCAATGCGATATGTGTGGTTTCCTCCGAGGCTATGGGTCCCCCTTCTTCCAGCCAGAGGTGGTACTCCCTTCCCTATTTATATATATTTATATATATATATATATATATATATATATATATATATATATATATATATATATATATATATATATATATATATATATATATATATATATATATATTCAGTTGTATATGTCCTGGGGACCATTCAGGCTTGTTCGCATTTGTGTTCCTCACGTGTGCCCCAAAGAATGAGGTGATTTGGTAAAATGCTATGCCCAAGATAACTATCCGAGTGCCGGCGGTGGGGTGGTTCATATAGCCTCGGCTATCACCTCATTATGTCCGGTTGTGATGGTCAAGTGGATTAAGGCGTCTTGTACATACCAGTTGCGTTGCTTCTGGGAGTATGGGTTCGAGTCACTTCTGGGGTGTGAGTTTTCAGTTGCATATGTCCTGGGGACCATTCAGGCTTGTTCGCATATATATATATATATATATATGTATATATATATATATATATATATATATATATATATATATATATATATATGGCACAACTCTCCTAAACACGAGAGTGAAGTATAGAACTTTAGAACACTTTCCCACCAGGAGACTCGAACCCTAGCCAGCACAGAAGCCTTCCAGCAACTGGCATAACAGGTACGCCTTAACCCGCTCCACCACCCGCTCAGACCCTTAAAAAGAGATGGTAATTTCGGAGTATTAACATATTAACAGGGACTTGATGAAATTAACGTCTAAATGACCCCTCACTTGCTCTAGTGCTCTTGGGAGGTGGTGATCTTTGGTGTATTTAAATACTCCGAAATTACCATCTCTTTTTAAGGGTCTGAGCGGGTGGTGGAGCGGGTTAAGGCGTACCTGTTATGCCAGTTGCTGGAAGGCTTCTGTGCTGGCTAGGGTTCGAGTCTCCTGGTGGGAAAGTGTTCTAAAGTTCTATACTTCACTCTCGTGTTTAGGAGAGTTGTGCCTTAAGCATAGACACTGTGTCTTCCCATATTAACAGGGACTTGATGAAATTAACATCTAAATGACCCCTCACTTGCTCTAGTGCTCTTGGGAGGTGGTGATCTTTGGTGTATTTAAATACTCCGAAATTACCATCTCTTTTTAAGGGTCTGAGCGGGTGGTGGAGCGGGTTAAGGCGTACCTGTTATGCCAGTTGCTGGAAGGCTTCTGTGCTGGCTAGGGTTAGAGTCTCCTGGTGGGAAAGTGTTCTAAAGTTCTATACTTCACTCTCGTGTTTAGGAGAGTTGTGCCTTAAGCATAGACACTGTGTCTTCCCATATTAACAGGGACTTGATGAAATTAACGTCTAAATGACCCCTCACTTGCTCTAGTGCTCTTGGGAGGTGGTGATCTTTGGTGTATTTAAATACTCCGAAATTACCATCTCTTTTTAAGGGTCTGAGCGGGTGGTGGAGCGGGTTAAGGCGTACCTGTTATGCCAGTTGCTGGAAGGCTTCTGTGCTGGCTAGGGTTCGAGTCTCCTGGTGGGAAAGTGTTCTAAAGTTGTATACTTCACTCTCGTGTTTAGGAGAGTTGTGCCTTAAGCATAGACACTGTGTCTTCCCATATTAACAGGGACTTGATGAAATTAACGTCTAAATGACCCCTCACTTGCTCTAGTGCTCTTGGGAGGTGGTGATCTTTGGTGTATTTAAATACTCCGAAATTACCATCTCTTTTTAAGGGTTTGAGCGGGTGGTGGAGCGGGTTAAGGCGTACCTGTTATGCCAGTTGCTGGAAGGCTTCTGTGCTGGCTAGGGTTCGAGTCTCCTGGTGGGAAAGTGTTCTAAAATTATATATATATATATATATATATATATATATATATATATATATATATATATATATATATATATATATATATATATATATATATATATATATATATATATATATATATATATATATATATATATATATGTCGTACCTAGTAGCCAGAACGCACTTCTCGGCCTACTATGCAAGGCCCGATTTGCCTAATAAGCCAAGTTTTCCTAAAATAATATATTTTCTCTAATTTTTTTCTTATGAAATGATAAAGCTACTCATTTCATTATGTATGAGGTCAATTTTTTTTTATTGGATTTAAATTAACGTAGATATATGACCGAACCTAACCAACCCTACCTAACCTAACCTAACCTATCTTTTTACGTTAGGTTAGGTTAGGTAGCCGAAAAGGTAAGGTTAGGTTAGGTTAGGTAGGTTAGGTAGTCGAAAAACAATTAATTCATGAAAACTTGTCATATTAGGCAAATCGGGCCTTGCATAGTAGGCTGAGAAGTGCGTTCTGGCTACTAGGTACCACACACACACACATATATATATATATATATATATATATATATATATATATATATATATATATATATATATATATATATATATATATATATATATATATATATATATATGTCGTACCTAGTAGCCAGAACGCACTTCTCAGCCTACAATGCAAGGCCCGATTTGCCTAATAAGCCAAGTTTTCCTGAATTAATATATTTTCTCTAATTTTTTTCTTATGAAATGATAAAGCTACCCATTTCATTATGTATGAGGTCAATTTTTTTTTATTGGAGTTAAAATTAACGTAGATATATGACCGAACCTAACCAACCCTACCTAACCTAACCTAACCTATCTTTATAGGTTAGGTTAGGTAGCCGAAAAAGCTAGGTTAGGTTAGGTTAGGTAGGTTAGGTAGTCGAAAAAACAATTAATTCATGAAAACTTGGCTTATTAGGCAAATTGGGCCTTGCATAGTAGGCTGAGAAGTGTGTTCTGGCTACTAGGTACGACATATATATATATATATATATATATATATATATATATATATATATATATATATATATATATGTCGTACCTAGAAGCCAGAACGCACTTCTCAGCCTACAATGCAAGGCCCGATTTGCCTAATAAGCCAAGTTTTCCTGAATTAATATATTTTCTCTAATTTTTTTCTTATGAAATGATAAAGCTACCCATTTCATTATGTATGAGGTCAATTTTTTTTTATTGGAGTTAAAATTAACGTAGATATATGACCGAACCTAACCAACCCTACCTAACCTAACCTAACCTATCTTTATAGGTTAGGTTAGGTAGCCGAAAAAGCTAGGTTAGGTTAGGTTAGGTAGGTTAGGTAGTCGAAAAACAATTAATTCATGAAAACTTGGCTTATTAGGCAAATTGGGCCTTGCATAGTAGGCTGAGAAGTGTGTTCTGGCTACTAGGTACGACATATATATATATATATAAATATATATATATATATATATATATATATATATATATATATGTCGTACCTAATAGCCAGAACGCACTTCTCAGCCTACTATTCAAGGCCCGATTTGCCTAATAAGCCAAGTTTTCATGAATTAATGTTTTTTCGTCTACCTAACCTACCTAACCTAACCTAACCTAGCTTTTTTTGGCTACCTAACCTAACCTTACCTATAAATATAGGTTAGGTTAGGTTAGGTAGGGTTGGTTAGGTTCGGTCATATATCTACGTTAATTTTAACTCTAATAAAAAAAAATTGACCTCATACATAGAGAAAAGGGTTGCTTTATCATTTCATAAGAAAAAAATTATAGTAAATATATTAATTCAGGAAAACTTGGCTTATTAGGCAAATCGGGCCTTGAATAGTAGGCTGAGAAGTGCGTTCTGGCTACTAGGTACGACATATATATACATATATATATATATATATATATATATATATATATATATATATATATATATATATATATATATATATATATATATATAAGTTTGTGAGGATACCACCTCTGGTGCCGATGTGGGGACCCATAGCCTCGGAGAAGAAAATAAAAAGTATTTGGAGGAGACCTTGTGGTTTCTCACTGAACACTAATATTATCTTCTCCTACCACCCCAAATCTTTTGTATGTACACATATATATCTGTTTTATATATATGTATATATATATATATATATATATATATATATATATATATATATATATATATATATATATATATATATATATATATATGTCGTACCTAGTAGCCAGAACTCACTTCTGAGCCTACTATGCAAGGCCCGATTTGCCTAATAAGCCAAGTTTTCATGAATTAATTGCTTTTCGACTACCTAACCTACCTAACCTAACCTAACCTAACTTTTTCGGCTACCTAACCTAACCTAACCTATAAAGATAGGTTAGGTTAGGTTAGGTAGGGTTGGTTAGGTTCGGTCATATATCTACGTTAATTTTAACTCCAATAAAAAAAAATTGACCTCTTACATAATGAAATGGTAGCTTTATCATTTCATAAGAAAAAAATTAGAGAAAATATACTAATTCATGAAAACTTGGCTTATTAGGCAAATTGGGCCTTGCATTGTAGGCTGAAAAGTGAGTTCTGGCTACTAGGTACGACATATATATATATATATATATATATATATATATATATATATATATATATATATATATATATATATATATATATATATATGTCGTACCTAGTAGCCAGAACTCACTTTTCAGCCTACAATGCAAGGCCCGATTTGCCTAATAAGCCAAGTTTTCATGAATTAATATATTTTCTCTAATTTTTTTCTTATGAAATGAAAAAGCAACCCATATCATTATGTAAGAGGTTAATTTTTTTTATTGGAGTTAAAATTAACGTAGATATATGACCGAACCTAACCAACCCTACCTAACCTAACCTAACCTATCTTTATAGGTTAGGTTTGGTTAGGTAGCCGAAAAAGTTAGGTTAGGTTAGGTTAGGTAGGTTAGGTAGTCGAAAAAAACATTATTTCATGAAAACTTGGCTTATGTCCTGGGGACCATTCAGGCTTGTTCGCATTTGTGTTCATCACGTGTGCCCCAAAGAATGAGGTGATTTGGTAAAATGCTATGCCCAAGATAACTATCCGAGTGCCGGCGGTGGGGTGGTTCATATAGCCTCGGCTATCACCTCATTTTGTCCGGTCGTGATGGTCAAGTGGATTAAGGCGTCTTGTACATACCAGTTGCGTTGCTTCTGGGAGTATGGGTTCGAGTCACTTCTGGGGTGTGAGTTTTCAGTTGCATATGTCCTGGGGACCATTCAGGCTTGTTCGCATTTGTGTTCCTCACGTGTGCCCCAAAGAATGAGGTGATTTGGTAAAATGCTATGCCCAAGATAACTATCCGAGTGCCGGCGTTGGGGTGGTTCATATAGCCTCGGCTATCACCTCATTTTGTCCGGTCGTGATGGTCAAGTGGATTAAGGCGTCTTGTACATACCAGTTGCGTTGCTTCTGGGAGTATGGGTTCGAGTCACTTCTGGGGTGTGAGTTTTCAGTTGCATATGTCCTGGGGGACCATTCAGGCTTGTTCGCATTTGTGTTCCTCACGTGTGCCCCAAAGAATGAGGTGATTTGGTAAAATGCTATGCCCAAGATAACTATCCGAGTGCCGGCGGTGGGGTGGTTCATATAGCCTCGGCTATCACCTCATTTTGTCCGGTCGTGATGGTCAAGTGGATTAAGGCGTCTTGTACATACCAGTTGCGTTGCTTCTGGGAGTATGGGTTCGAGTCACTTCTGGGGTGTGAGTTTTCAGTTGCATATGTCCTGGGGACCATTCAGGCTTGTTCGCATTTGTGTTCCTCACGTGTGCCCCAAAGAATGAGGTGATTTGGTAAAATGCTATGCCCAAGATAACTATCCGAGTGCCGGCGGTGGGGTGGTTCATATAGCCTCGGCTATCACCTCATTTTGTCCGGTCGTGATGGTCAAGTGGATTAAGGCGTCTTGTACATACCAGTTGCGTTGCTTCTGGGAGTATGGGTTCGAGTCACTTCTGGGGTGTGAGTTTTCAGTTGCATATGTCCTGGGGACCATTCAGGCTTGTTCGCATTTGTGTTCCTCACGTGTGCCCCAAAGAATGAGGTGATTTGGTAAAATGCTATGCCCAAGATAACTATCCGAGTGCCGGCGGTGGGGTGGTTCATATAGCCTCGGCTATCACCTCATTTTGTCCGGTCGTGATGGTCAAGTGGATTAAGGCGTCTTGTACATAACAGTTGCGGTGCTTCTGGGAGTATGGGTTCGAGTCACTTCTGGGGTGTGAGTTTTCAGTTGCATATGTCCTGGGGACCATTCAGGCTTGTTCGCATATATATATATATATATATATATATATATATATATATATATATATATATATATATATATATATATATATATATATATATATATATATATATATATATATATATATGCGGAAAATCCACAGAGAAATATGAAATGAGGTGAACGTTTCGGCTTTGTTAAAGCCTTTGTCAACACCAGACTGACTAAGGAGAAGGGGATAAGATATATAGGCCGACACCTGACCAACCCATCCCAAGGGTTGGTCAGGTGTAATTAACCAAAAACAGGTAAAGCTAAGCTTAGAATGGTCAAAGAGGCACCATCTGGTCACCATTTGGTCCGGGAGACATCTCTCGTCACGCATGGCACCATCTGGTCACCATTTGGTCCGGGAGACATCTCCCGTCACGCAGGGTGCAGTCGCACCCCCACAGATCTCCAGTATCATCTATTGATACTGGTGATGGCTCAAAAGAACCACCACTTACGAGCTATTCATGCCTGTGCCACCTTTTGGGTGGCTTCATCTTCATCTTAACACATTCACAAGGGAGACATCTCCCGTCATGCAGGGTGCATTCGCACCTCCACAGATCTCCAGTATCTGCTCCTGATACTGGTAATGGCTTAAAATGGCCACCACTTACGGGCTATTTATGCCCGTGCCACCTTTTGGGTGGCTTCATCTTCATCTTAACACATTCACAAGGGAGACATCTCCCGTCATGCAGGGTGCATTTGCACCTCCACAGATCTCCAGTATCAGCTCTTGATAATGGTAATGGCTTAAAATGGCCACCACTTAAGGGCTATTTATGCCCGGCCACCTTTTGGGTTGCTTCATCTTCATCTTAACACATTCATAAGGGAGACATCTCCCATCATGCAGGGTGTATTCGCACCTCCACAGATCTCCAGTATCACCTCTTGATACTGGTAATGGCTTAAAAGGGCCACCACTTACGGGCTATTCATGCCCGTGCCACCTTTTGGGTGGCTTAATCTTCATCAATCAATCAATCGGTCAAAGAGGATTAAGCGGTCAGAGAATAAGGATGAAAGATTAAAGAAAAGCCTCATGAACACACAATATATGAATATACAATTATAATGAGACATTGTAAGCCTCTCTATCAGAGTTGTTTCTTAAACTGTTGTGTTTACAGCAGTACAGCCTCTCTATCAGAGTTGTTTCTTAAACAGTTGTGTTTACAACAGTTTAAGAAACAACTCTGATAGAGAGGCTTACAATGTCTCATTATAATTGTATATTCATATATTGTGTGTTCATGAGGCTTTTCTTTAATCTTTCATCCTTATTCTCTGACCGCTTAATCCTCTTTGACCATTCTAAGCTTAGCTTTACCTGTTTTTGGTTAATTACACCTGACCAACCCTTGGGATGGGTTGGTCAGGTGTCGGCCTATATATCTTCCCCCCCTTCTCCCTTCTCCTTAGTCAGTCTGGTGTTGACAAAGGCTTTAACAAAGCCGAAACGTTCACCTCATTTCATATTTCTCTGTGGATTTTCTGCATAAAATGATCAGTGCTTTGTGATCGTCAATTGCATATATATATATATATATATATATATATATATATATATATATATATATATATATATATATATGCGAACAAGCCTGAATGGTCCCCAGGACAATATGCAACTGAAAACTCACACCCCAGAAGTGACTCGAACCCATACTCCCAGATGCCACGCAACTGGTATGTACAAGACGCCTTAATCCACTTGACCATCACGACCGGACAAAATGAGGTGATAGCCGAGGCTATTTGAACCACCCCACCGCCGGCACTCGGATAGTAATCTTGGGCATAGCATTTTACCAAATCACCTCATTCTTTGGGGCACACGTGAGGAACACAAATGCGAACAAGCCTGAATGGTCCCCAGGACAATATGCAACTGAAAACTCACACCCCAGAAGTGACTCGAACCCATACTCCCAGATGCCACGCAACTGGTATGTACAAGACGCCTTAATCCACTTGACCATCACGACCGGACAAAATGAGGTGATAGCCGAGGCTATTTGAACCACCCCACCGCCGGCACTCGGATAGTAATCTTGGGCATAGCATTTTACCAAATCACCTCATTCTTTGGGGCACACGTGAGGAACACAAATGCGAACAAGCCTGAATGGTCCCCAGGACAATATGCAACTGAAAACTCACACCCCAGAAGTGACTCGAACCCATACTCCCAGATGCCACGCAACTGGTATGTACAAGACGCCTTAATCCACTTGACCATCACGACCGGACAAAATGAGGTGATAGCCGAGGCTATTTGAACCACCCCACCGCCGGCACTCGGATAGTAATCTTGGGCATAGCATTTTACCAAATCACCTCATTCTTTGGGGCACACGTGAGGAACACAAATGCGAACAAGCCTGAATGGTCCCCAGGACAATATGCAACTGAAAACTCACACCCCAGAAGTGACTCGAACCCATACTCCCAGATGCCACGCAACTGGTATGTACAAGACGCCTTAATCCACTTGACCATCACGACCGGACAAAATGAGGTGATAGCCTCATTATCGTGATGGTCAAGTGGATTAAGGCGTCTTGTACATACCAGTTGCGTGGCATCTGGGAGTATGGGTTCGAGTCACTTCTGGGGTGTGAGCTTTCAGTTGCATATTGTCCTGGGGACCATTCAGGCTTGTTCGCATTTGTGTTCCTCACGTGTGCCCCAAAGAATGAGGTGATTTGGTAAAATGCTATGCCCAAGATTACTATCCGAGTGCCGGCGGTGGGGTGGTTCAAATAGCCTCGGCTATCACCTCATTTTGTCCGGTCGTGATGGTCAAGTGGATTAAGGCGTCTTGTACATACCAGTTGCGTGGCATCTGGGAGTATGGGTTCGAGTCACTTCTGGGGTGTGAGTTTTCAGTTGCATATTGTCCTGGGGACCATTCAGGCTTGTTCGCATTTGTGTTCCTCACGTGTGCCCCAAAGAATGAGGTGATTTGGTAAAATGCTATGCCCAAGATTACTATCCGAGTGCCGGCGGTGGGGTGGTTCAAATAGCCTCGGCTATCACCTCATTTTGTCCGGTCGTGATGGTCAAGTGGATTAAGGCGTCTTGTACATACCAGTTGCGTGGCATCTGGGAGTATGGGTTCGAGTCACTTCTGGGGTGTGAGTTTTCAGTTGCATATTGTCCTGGGGACCATTCAGGCTTGTTCGCATTTGTGTTCCTCACGTGTGCCCCAAAGAATGAGGTGATTTGGTAAAATGCTATGCCCAAGATTACTATCCGAGTGCCGGCGGTGGGGTGGTTCAAATAGCCTCGGCTATCACCTCATTTTGTCCGGTCGTGATGGTCAAGTGGATTAAGGCGTCTTGTACATACCAGTTGCGTGGCATCTGGGAGTATGGGTTCGAGTCACTTCTGGGGTGTGAGTTTTCAGTTGCATATTGTCCTGGGGACCATTCAGGCTTGTTCGCATTTGTGTTCCTCACGTGTGCCCCAAAGAATGAGGTGATTTGGTAAAATGCTATGCCCAAGATTACTATCCGAGTGCCGGCGGTGGGGTGGTTCAAATAGCCTCGGCTATCACCTCATTTTGTCCGGTCGTGATGGTCAAGTGGATTAAGGCGTCTTGTACATACCAGTTGCGTGGCATCTGGGAGTATGGGTTCGAGTCACTTCTGGGGTGTGAGTTTTCAGTTGCATATTGTCCTGGGGACCATTCAGGCTTGTTCGCATTTGTGTTCCTCACGTGTGCCCCAAAGAATGAGGTGATTTGGTAAAATGCTATGCCCAAGATTACTATCCGAGTGCCGGCGGTGGGGTGGTTCAAATAGCCTCGGCTTTCACCTCATTTTGTCCGGTCGTGATGGTCAAGTGGATTAAGGCGTCTTGTACATACCAGTTGCGTGGCATCTGGGAGTATGGGTTCGAGTCACTTCTGGGGTGTGAGTTTTCAGTTATATATATATATTAGTATATTTTGGTAGCAGTCTTTCCTGTAGACATATATTATTAAATATGACCGAAAAAGTAAGATTAATAATTCTAACACGAATTTTCTCAATCTTTCGTACATTTCTTTTCACTGTTGGAGGTAATTCAAAAATCAATTCTCCAAAATTCATTTTTATTTCTAGTCTGACGCGACACGAGCGCGTTTCGTAAAACTTATTACATTTTCAAAGACTTTAATTTACAAATACACAACTGAATAGAACTTACACATCTTCGATTTTTGTTTATATCTACATTTGAGTGAGGTGGATGGGGTGAGGTGGCATTAATAAGGTATTAATTTCTTCAACACAAGACAGAACAAAAGGTGGCATTAATAGGGTATTAATTTCATCAACACAAGACAGAACACGAAACAATGGGTATTGAAATGGAAGTGATTGTAGAAAGCCTATTGGTCCATATTTCTTGATGCTTCTATATTGGAGCGGAGTCTTGAGGTGGGTAGAATATAGTGGTGCATTAATTGGCTGTTGATTGCTGGTGTTGACTTCTTAATGTGTAGTGCCTCGCAAACGTCAAGCCGCCTGCTGTCGCTGTATCTATCGATGATTTCTGTGTTGTTTACTAGGATTTCTCTGGCGATGGTTTGGTTGTGGGAAGAGATTATATGTTCCTTTATGGAGCCCTGTTGTTTATGCATCGTTAAACGCCTAGAAAGAGATGTTGTTGTCTTGCCTATATACTGGTTTTTTTGGAGCTTACAGTCCCCAAGTGGGCATTTGAAGGCATAGATGACGTTGGTCTCTTTTAAAGCGTTCTGCTCTGTGTCTGGAGAGTTTCTCATGAGTAGGCTGGCCGTTTTTCTGGTTTTATAGTAAATCGTCAGTAGTATCCTCTGATTTTTGTCTGTAGGGATAACGTTTCTATTAACAATATCTTTCAGGACCCTTTCCTCTGTTTTACGAGCTGTGGAAAAGAAGTTCCTGTAAAATAGTCTAATAGGGGGTATAGGTGTTGTGTTAGTTGTCTCTTCAGAGGTTGCATGGCGTTTCACTTTCCTTCTTATGATGTCTTCGACGAAACCATTGGAGAAGCCGTTGTTGACTAGAACCTGCCTTACCCTACAGAGTTCTTCGTCGACTTGCTTCCATTCTGAGCTGTGGCTGAGAGCACGGTCGAGATATGCGTTAACAACTCTCATCTTGTACCTGTCTGGGCAGTCGCTGTTGGCATTTAGGCACATTCCTATGTTCGTTTCCTTAGTGTAGACTGCAGTGTGGAAACTTCCGCTCTTTTCCATGACTGTTACATCTAGAAAGGGCAGCTTCCCATCCTTTTCCATCTCGTAAGTGAAATGCAGCACGGAACTCTGCTCAAATGCCTCCTTCAACTCCTGCAGATGTCTGACATCAGGTACCTGTGTAAAAATGTCGTCAACATACCTGCAGTATATGGCCGGTTTCAAGTTCATGTCGACTAAGACTTTTTGCTCGATGGTACCCATGTAGAAGTTTGCAAACAAGACACCTAGGGGAGAACCCATGGCGACCCCATCTACTTGCTTATACATGTGCCCATCCGGGCTCAAGAAGGGTGCCTCTTTAGTACAAGCTTGGAGTAGTTTCCTTAGAATATTTTCGGGTATGTCAAGAGGAGTACAGGCTGGATCACGATACACTCTGTCGGCTATCATCCCGATTGTCTCGTCCACAGGTACGTTGGTAAACAGCGATTCTACGTCCAACGAGGCTCTTATCCCTGTGGCCCGTGTGCCCCGCAGTAAGTCAACAAATTCTTTTGGAGACTTCAGGCTGAAGGCGCAAGGAACATAAGGAGTCAGCAGGCCGTTGAGTCGCTTCGCCAGTCTGTACGTGGGTGTGGGTATCTGGCTAATGATTGGCCGAAGTGGGTTTCCAGGCTTGTGTGTCTTGACATTTCCATACGCATATCCAGGTTTATATTCCCCAATGATCTTTGGCAGGTGGAGTCCGGATTTCTTGGCGTTCACAGTTTCGATCAGTTTGTTGACCTTTGCTTTCAACTCGGCTGTAGTGTCCTTCGTTACCCTTTGGAACTTAGTTTGGTCAGAGAGTATGAGGTTCATTTTCGGCAGATATTCGTCTTTTTTAAGAATGACATATATTGGCGACTTGTCACCTCTCCTGACAACTATCTCCTTGTTCTCACGAAGGCTTTTAGCTGCCGCTACCAAAGATACCTTACAAGCAGAACTTATTGCAGAAGGAGGAAAGAATCGAGGCAATTACAGAAGCACCATACTGTCCCCCGAGCTCAAAGCGGCAGCTAAAAGCCTTCGTGAGAACAAGGAGATAGTTGTCAGGAGAGGTGACAAGTCGCCAATATATGTAATTCTTAAAAAAGACGAATATCTGGCGAAAATGAACCTCATACTCTCTGACCAAACTAAGTTCCAAAGGGTAACGAAGTACACTACAGCCGAATTGAGAGCAAAGGTCAACAAACTGATCGAAACTGTGAACGCCAAGAAATCCGGACTCCACCTGCCAAAGATCATTGGGGAATATAAACCTGGATATGCGTATGGAAATGTCAAGACACACAAGCCTGGAAACCCACTTCGGCCAATCATTAGCCAGATACCCACACCCACGTGCAGACTGGCGAAGCGACTCAACGGCCTGCTGACTCCTTATGTTCCTTGCGCCTTCAGCCTGAAGTCTCCAAAGGAATTTGTTGACTTACTGCGGGGCACACGGGCCACAGGGATAAGAGCCTCGTTGGACGTAGAATCGCTGTTTACCAATGTACCTGTGGACGAGACAATCGAGATGATAGCCGACAGAGTGTATCGTGATCCAGCCTGTACTCCTCTTGACATACCCGAAAATATTCTAAGGAAACTACTCCAAGCTTGTACTAAAGAGGCACCCTTCTTGAGCCCGGATGGGCACATGTATAAGCAAGTAGATGGGGTCGCCATGGGTTCTCCCTTAGGTGTCCTGTTTGCAAACTTCTACATGGGTACCATCGAGCAAAAAGTCTTAGTCGACATGAACTTGAAACCGGCCATATACTGCAGGTATGTTGACGACATTTTTACACAGGTACCTGATGTCAGACATCTGCAGGAGCTGAAGGAGGCATTTGAGCAGAGTTCCGTGCTGCGTTTCACATACGAGATGGAAAAGGATAGGAAGCTGCCCTTTCTAGATGTAACAGTCATGGAAAAGAGCAGAGGTTTCCACACTGCAGTCTACATAAACGAACATAGGAATGTGCCTAAATGCCAACAGCGACTGCCCAGACAGGTACAAGAGGAGTGTTGTTAACGCATATGTCGACCGTGCTCTCAGCCACAGCTCAGAATGGAAGCAAGTCGACGAAGAACTCTGTAGGGTAAGGCAGGTCCTAGTCAACAACGGCTTCTCCAATGGTTTCGTCGAAGACATCATAAGACGGAAAGTGAAACGCCATGCAACCTCTGAAGAGACAACTAACACAACACCTATACCCCCTATTAGACTATTTTACAGGAACTTCTTTTCCACAGCTCATAAAACAGAGGAAAGGGTCCTGAAAGATATTGTTAATAGAAACGTTATCCCTACAGACAAAAATCAGAGGATACTACTGACGATTTACTATAAAACCAGAAAAACGGCCAGCCTACTCATGAGAAACTCTCCAGACACAAAACAGAACGGTTTAAAAGAGACCAACGTCGTCTATGCCTTCAAATGCCCACTTGGGGACTGTAAGCTCCAAAAAAACCAGTATATAGGCAAGACAACAACATCTCTTTCTAGGCGTTTAACGATGCATAAACAACAGGGCTCCATTAAGGAACATATAATCTCTTCCCACAACTAAACCATCGCCAGAGAAATCCTAGTAAACAACACAGAAATCATCGATAGATACAGCGACCGCAGGCGGCTTGACGTTTGCGAGGCACTACATATTAAGAAGTCAACCCCAGCAATCAACAGCCAATTAATGCACAACTATATTCTACCCACCTCAAGACTCCGCTCCAATATAGAAGCATCAAGAAATATGGACCAATAGGCTTTCTACAATCACTTCCATTTCAATACCCATTGTTTCGTGTTCTGTCTTGCGTTGATGAAATTAATACCCTATTAATGCCACCTCACTCAAATGTAGATATAAACAAAAATCAAAGATGTGTAAGTTCTATTCAGTTGTGTATTTGTAAACTAAAGTCTTTGAAAATGTAATAAGTTTTACGAAACGCGCTCGTGTCGCGTCAGACTAGAAATAAAAATGAATTTTGGAGAATTGATTTTTGAATTACCTCCAACAGTGAAAAGAAATGTACGAAAGATTGAGAAAATTCGTGTTAGAATTATTAATCTTACTTTTTATATAAGTAAGATTTATATATATATATATATATATATATATATATATATATATATATATATATATATATATATATATATATATATATGCGAACAAGCCTGAATGGTCCCCAGGACAATATGCAACTGAAAACTCACACCCCAGAAGTGACTCGAACCCATACTCCCAGAAGCAACGCAACTGGTATGTACAAGACGCCTTAATCCACTTGACCATCACGACCGGACAAAATGAGGTGATAGCCTAAGCTATTTGAACCACCCCACCGCCGGCACTCGGATAGTAATCTTGGGCATAGCATTTTACCAAATCACCTCATTCTTTGGGGCACACGTGAGGAACACAAATGCGAACAAGCCTGAATGGTCCCCAGGACAATATGCAACTGAAAACTCACACCCCAGAAGTGACTCGAACCCATACTCCCAGAAGCAACGCAACTGGTATGTACAAGACGCCTTAATCCACTTGACCATCACGACCGGACAAAATGAGGTGATAGCCTAAGCTATTTGAACCACCCCACCGCCGGCACTCGGATAGTAATCTTGGGCATAGCATTTTACCAAATCACCTCATTCTTTGGGGCACACGTGAGGAACACAAATGCGAACAAGCCTGAATGGTCCCCAGGACAATATGCAACTGAAAACTCACACCCCAGAAGTGACTCGAACCCATACTCCCAGAAGCAACGCAACTGGTATGTACAAGACGCCTTAATCCACTTGACCATCACGACCGGACAAAATGAGGTGATAGCCTAAGCTATTTGAACCACCCCACCGCCGGCACTCGGATAGTAATCTTGGGCATAGCATTTTACCAAATCACCTCATTCTTTGGGGCACACGTGAGGAACACAAATGCGAACAAGCCTGAATGGTCCCCAGGACAATATGCAACTGAAAACTCACACCCCAGAAGTGACTCGAACCCATACTCCCAGAAGCAACGCAACTGGTATGTACAAGACGCCTTAATCCACTTGACCATCACGACCGGACAAAATGAGGTGATAGCCTAAGCTCTTTGAACCACCCCACCGCCGGCACTCGGATAGTAATCTTGGGCATAGCATTTTACCAAATCACCTCATTCTTTGGGGCACACGTGAGGAACACAAATGCGAACAAGCCTGAATGGTCCCCAGGACAATATGCAACTGAAAACTCACACCCCAGAAGTGACTCGAACCCATACTCCCAGAAGCAACGCAACTGGTATGTACAAGACGCCTTAATCCACTTGACCATCACGACCGGACAAAATGAGGTGATAGCCTAAGCTATTTGAACCACCCCACCGCCGGCACTCGGATAGTAATCTTGGGCATAGCATTTTACCAAATCACCTCATTCTTTGGGGCACACGTGAGGAACACAAATGCGAACAAGCCTGAATGGTCCCCAGGACAATATGCAACTGAAAACTCACACCCCAGAAGTGACTCGAACCCATACTCCCAGAAGCAACGCAACTGGTATGTACAAGACGCCTTAATCCACTTGACCATCACGACCGGACAAAATGAGGTGATAGCCTAAGCTATTTGAACCACCCCACCGCCGGCACTCGGATAGTAATCTTGGGCATAGCATTTTACCAAATCACCTCATTCTTTGGGGCACACGTGAGGAACACAAATGCGAACAAGCCTGAATGGTCCCCAGGACAATATGCAACTGAAAACTCACACCCCAGAAGTGACTCGAACCCATACTCCCAGAAGCAACGCAACTGGTATGTACAAGACGCCTTAATCCACTTGACCATCACGACCGGACAAAATGAGGTGATATTGTCCTGGGGACCATTCAGGCTTGTTCGCATTTGTGTTCCTCACGTGTGCCCCAAAGAATGAGGTGATTTGGTAAAATGCTATGCCCAAGATTACTATCCGAGTGCCGGCGGTGGGGTGGTTCAAATAGCTTAGGCTATCACCTCATTTTGTCCGGTCGTGATGGTCAAGTGGATTAAGGCGTCTTGTACATACCAGTTGCGTTGCTTCTGGGAGTATGGGTTCGAGTCACTTCTGGGGTGTGAGTTTTCAGTTGCATATTGTCCTGGGGACCATTCAGGCTTGTTCGCATTTGTGTTCCTCACGTGTGCCCCAAAGAATGAGGTGATTTGGTAAAATGCTATGCCCAAGATTACTATCCGAGTGCCGGCGGTGGGGTGGTTCAAATAGCTTAGGCTATCACCTCATTTTGTCCGGTCGTGATGGTCAAGTGGATTAAGGCGTCTTGTACATACCAGTTGCGTTGCTTCTGGGAGTATGGGTTCGAGTCACTTCTGGGGTGTGAGTTTTCAGTTGCATATTGTCCTGGGGACCATTCAGGCTTGTTCGCATTTGTGTTCCTCACGTGTGCCCCAAAGAATGAGGTGATTTGGTAAAATGCTATGCCCAAGATTACTATCCGAGTGCCGGCGGTGGGGTGGTTCAAATAGCTTAGGCTATCACCTCATTTTGTCCGGTCGTGATGGTCAAGTGGATTAAGGCGTCTTGTACATACCAGTTGCGTTGCTTCTGGGAGTATGGGTTCGAGTCACTTCTGGGGTGTGAGTTTTCAGTTGCATATTGTCCTGGGGACCATTCAGGCTTGTTCGCATTTGTGTTCCTCACGTGTGCCCCAAAGAATGAGGTGATTTGGTAAAATGCTATGCCCAAGATTACTATCCGAGTGCCGGCGGTGGGGTGGTTCAAATAGCTTAGGCTATCACCTCATTTTGTCCGGTCGTGATGGTCAAGTGGATTAAGGCGTCTTGTACATACCAGTTGCGTTGCTTCTGGGAGTATGGGTTCGAGTCACTTCTGGGGTGTGAGTTTTCAGTTGCATATTGTCCTGGGGACCATTCAGGCTTGTTCGCATTTGTGTTCCTCACGTGTGCCCCAAAGAATGAGGTGATTTGGTAAAATGCTATGCCCAAGATTACTATCCGAGTGCCGGCGGTGGGGTGGTTCAAATAGCTTAGGCTATCACCTCATTTTGTCCGGTCGTGATGGTCAAGTGGATTAAGGCGTCTTGTACATACCAGTTGCGTTGCTTCTGGGAGTATGGGTTCGAGTCACTTCTGGGGTGTGAGTTTTCAGTTGCATATTGTCCTGGGGACCATTCAGGCTTGTTCGCATTTGTGTTCCTCACGTGTGCCCCAAAGAATGAGGTGATTTGGTAAAATGCTATGCCCAAGATTACTATCCGAGTGCCGGCGGTGGGGTGGTTCAAATAGCTTAGGCTATCACCTCATTTTGTCCGGTCGTGATGGTCAAGTGGATTAAGGCGTCTTGTACATACCATTTGCGTTGCTTCTGGGAGTATGGGTTCGAGTCACTTCTGGGGTGTGAGTTTTCAGTTGCATATTGTCCTGGGGACCATTCAGGCTTGTTCGCATTTGTGTTCCTCACGTGTGCCCCAAAGAATGAGGTGATTTGGTAAAATGCTATGCCCAAGATTACTATCCGAGTGCCGGCGGTGGGGTGGTTCAAATAGCTTAGGCTATCACCTCATTTTGTCCGGTCGTGATGGTCAAGTGGATTAAGGCGTCTTGTACATACCAGTTGCGTTGCTTCTGGGAGTATGGGTTCGAGTCACTTCTGGGGTGTGAGTTTTCAGTTGCATATTGTCCTGGGGACCATTCAGGCTTGTTCGCATTTGTGTTCCTCACGTGTGCCCCAAAGAATGAGGTGATTTGGTAAAATGCTATGCCCAAGATTACTATCCGAGTGCCGGCGGTGGGGTGGTTCAAATAGCTTAGGCTATCACCTCATTTTGTCCGGTCGTGATGGTCAAGTGGATTAAGGCGTCTTGTACATACCAGTTGCGTTGCTTCTGGGAGTATGGGTTCGAGTCACTTCTGGGGTGTGAGTTTTCAGTTGCATATTGTCCTGGGGACCATTCAGGCTTGTTCGCATTTGTGTTCCTCACGTGTGCCCCAAAGAATGAGGTGATTTGGTAAAATGCTATGCCCAAGATTACTATCCGAGTGCCGGCGGTGGGGTGGTTCAAATAGCTTAGGCTATCACCTCATTTTGTCCGGTCGTGATGGTCAAGTGGATTAAGGCGTCTTGTACATACCAGTTGCGTTGCTTCTGGGAGTATGGGTTCGAGTCACTTCTGGGGTGTGAGTTTTCAGTTGCATATTGTCCTGGGGACCATTCAGGCTTGTTCGCATTTGTGTTCCTCACGTGTGCCCCAAAGAATGAGGTGATTTGGTAAAATGCTATGCCCAAGATTACTATCCGAGTGCCGGCGGTGGGGTGGTTCAAATAGCTTAGGCTATCACCTCATTTTGTCCGGTCGTGATGGTCAAGTGGATTAAGGCGTCTTGTACATACCAGTTGCGTTGCTTCTGGGAGTATGGGTTCGAGTCACTTCTGGGGTGTGAGTTTTCAGTTGCATATTGTCCTGGGGACCATTCAGGCTTGTTCGCATTTGTGTTCCTCACGTGTGCCCCAAAGAATGAGGTGATTTGGTAAAATGCTATGCCCAAGATTACTATCCGTGTGCCGGCGGTGGGGTGGTTCAAATAGCTTAGGCTATCACCTCATTTTGTCCGGTCGTGATGGTCAAGTGGATTAAGGCGTCTTGTACATACCAGTTGCGTTGCTTCTGGCAGTATGGGTTCGAGTCACTTCTGGGGTGTGAGTTTTCAGTTGCATATTGTCCTGGGGACCATTCAGGCTTGTTCGCATTTGTGTTCCTCACGTGTGCCCCAAAGAATGAGGTGATTTGGTAAAATGCTATGCCCAAGATTACTATCCGAGTGCCGGCGGTGGGGTGGTTCAAATAGCTTAGGCTATCACCTCATTTTGTCCGGTCGTGATGGTCAAGTGGATTAAGGCGTCTTGTACATACCAGTTGCGTTGCTTCTGGGAGTATGGGTTCGAGTCACTTCTGGGGTGTGAGTTTTCAGTTGCATATTGTCCTGGGGACCATTCAGGCTTGTTCGCATTTGTGTTCCTCACGTGTGCCCCAAAGAATGAGGTGATTTGGTAAAATGCTATGCCCAAGATTACTATCCGAGTGCCGGCGGTGGGGTGGTTCAAATAGCTTAGGCTATCACCTCATTTTGTCCGGTCGTGATGGTCAAGTGGATTAAGGCGTCTTGTACATACCAGTTGCGTTGCTTCTGGGAGTATGGGTTCGAGTCACTTCTGGGGTGTGAGTTTTCAGTTGCATATTGTCCTGGGGACCATTCAGGCTTGTTCGCATTTGTGTTCCTCACGTGTGCCCCAAAGAATGAGGTGATTTGGTAAAATGCTATGCCCAAGATTACTATCCGAGTGCCGGCGGTGGGGTGGTTCAAATAGCTTAGGCTATCACCTCATTTTGTCCGGTCGTGATGGTCAAGTGGATTAAGGCGTCTTGTACATACCAGTTGCGTTGCTTCTGGGAGTATGGGTTCGAGTCACTTCTGGGGTGTGAGTTTTCAGTTGCATATTGTCCTGGGGACCATTCAGGCTTGTTCGCATTTGTGTTCCTCACGTGTGCCCCAAAGAATGAGGTGATTTGGTAAAATGCTATGCCCAAGATTACTATCCGAGTGCCGGCGGTGGGGTGGTTCAAATAGCTTAGGCTATCACCTCATTTTGTCCGGTCGTGATGGTCAAGTGGATTAAGGCGTCTTGTACATACCAGTTGCGTTGCTTCTGGGAGTATGGGTTCGAGTCACTTCTGGGGTGTGAGTTTTCAGTTGCATATTGTCCTGGGGACCATTCAGGCTTGTTCGCATTTGTGTTCCTCGCGTGTGCCCCAAAGAATGAGGTGATTTGGTAAAATGCTATGCCCAAGATTACTATCCGAGTGCCGGCGGTGGGGTGGTTCAAATAGCTTAGGCTATCACCTCATTTTGTCCGGTCGTGATGGTCAAGTGGATTAAGGCGTCTTGTACATACCAGTTGCGTTGCTTCTGGGAGTATGGGTTCGAGTCACTTCTGGGGTGTGAGTTTTCAGTTATATATATATATATATATATATATATATATATATATATATATATATGTATATATATATATATATATATATATATATATATATTTATTTATTTATTTATTTTTTTTTTTTTTTTAAAAGTTTGTGAGGGTACCACCTCTGGTGCCAATGTGGGGACACATAGCCTCGGAGAAGAAAATAAAAAGTATTCAGAGGAGACCTTGTGGTTTCTCACTGAACACTAATATTATCTTCTCCTACCACCCCCATTCTTTTGTATGTACACATATATATTTACTTTATTTGAACAAAAAAGGAGTTAAATATGGGTTACAAAGATGGTTATCATAGGTTGTCGAGTTCCTCCAGCTCCTCAGATGGCGGGCAGGAACCCTGGAAGCAGTGCGCATTTCCCCTCTGTATCGCCACGCTGAGGCGCTGGAAAAGAAAAGCTTGCAGCTCTCGGATCCCTTGTTGTTTCAATGAGCCTAGAACCCAGTTCCTTCAAAAAACTGGTAGCACTTTTACCCCAGGCGCCGAGTGTCTCAGAAGCAATGGGGACAAAATTGTAGTGGTGATCCAGTTCTCTATACTTACGGGATTTGGCTGCTTCCCTGTGGGTGGCAGCGCCACCTGGTTGTGCAACTCTGAGGTTAATGTAGGTGTTAGCCAGGGTTGATATGCACGTGTAGTCCCATACCAACTGCTTGCCATTCTTCCAGGGGTTCACTGTGATACCATCTGGGCGACCAATAAGAGCATCAGAGTTACGGGGCGTTAGGTAACGGGGCTCTCTTTCAGCTGGGCATCCAGCTGTGGTGAGGCTCCTCTTGATGATGTCGTTAACTTCACTGTGCCTCGAGTGCCATCCCCCTGTGCTTTGGCAGAGTAGGCCATGGTGGCCGTACCTGTCAGCCACCACCTCGCTGCAAATACACCTATATCTGGTGTGGATTGGGGCAGCAAGGCGGAGGGCCACAGCAATTCGGAGGGCGTGTGGTGTTAGACGCGTGCCAGTTGCCGACATTGGGGTTGCTAACAAGAAATCCCTTGCATGTGGTGCTGCTACTGCTGTGAGGCGAGCAATGTCGTGTTGTGTTGTTGCAGCACCCGGGCACTCTGCAGCAACTTGGTCTACAATGGGGCCATCCCAGCTGGATTGCTTGTGGGCTTTTGGGGATGGTGGTTGAGGTGATGGGCCTGCACGAGAGGCCCACTCTGTGGCACAGCGTGTAAAATTGGGATCATGTACACCTACCAGCTGATGTAAGTGGGCAGGTAGAATTTCCTTCACAAGGTCGTCGGATGCTGATAAGGAGGACAGGAAGGCTGGAACAATATATTTATATATATATATATATATATATATATATATATATATATATATATATATATATGTATATATACTCCTTCTGAAGATGTATTAATATACGAAAGTACTTAAGGAAATTCCTGTTTCATTTTTCCTCCGTGGTCTGACATTGTCACATTTTTAATCACGTGTTTATTTTCGTGATACACACACACACACACACACACACATATATATATATATATATATATATATATATATATATATATATATATATATATATATATATATATATATATATATATATATGTATATATATATTAGTATATTTTGGTAGCAGTCTTTCCTGTAACCATATATTATTAAATATGACCGAAAAAGTAAGATTAATAATTCTAACACGAATTTTCTTAATCTTTCGTACATTTCTTTTCACTGTTGGAGGTAAATCAAAAATCAATTCTCTAAAATTCATTTTTATTTCTAGTCTGACGCGACACGAGCGCATTTCGTAAAACTTATTACATTTTCAAAGACTTTAGTTCACAAATGCACAACTGAATAGAACTTACGCATCTCCGATTTTATATCTACATTTGAGTGAGGTGGAAGGGGTGATGTGGCATTAACACAAGACAGAACAAGATGTGGCATTAATAGGGTATTAATTTCATCAACACAAGACAGAACAAGAGTATTAATAGGGTATTAATTTCATCAACACAAGACAGAACACGAAACAATGGATATTGAATAGAAGTGTTTGTAGAAAGCCTATTGGTCCATATTTCTTGATGCTTCTATATTGGAGCGGAGTCTTGAGGTGGGTAGAATATAGTTGTGCAATAATTGGCTGTTTATTGCTGGTGTTGACTTCTTGATGTGTAGTGCCTCGCAAACGTCAAGCCGCCTGCTATCGCTGTATCTATCGATGATTTCTGTGTTGTTTACTAGGAATTTTACTAGGAGAAATCCTAGTAAACAACACAGAAATCATCGATAGATACAGCGATAGCAGGCGGCTTGACGTTTGCGAGGCACTACACATCAAGAAGTCAACACCAGCAATCAACAGCCAATTATTGCACAACTATTTTCTACCCACCTCAAGACTCCGCTCCAATATAGAAGCATCAAGAAATATGGACCAATAGGCTTTCTACAAACACTTCTATTCAATATCCATTGTTTCGTGTTCTGTCTTGTGTTGATGAAATTAATACCCTATTAATACTCTTGTTCTGTCTTGTGTTGATGAAATTAATACCCTATTAATGCCACATCTTGTTCTGTCTTGTGTTAATGCCACATCACCCCTTCCACCTCACTCAAATGTAAATATAAAATCGGAGATGCGTAAGTTCTATTCAGTTGTGTATTTGTGAACTAAAGTCTTTGAAAATGTAATAAGTTTTACGAAACGCGCTCGTGTCGCGTCAGACTAGAAATAAAAATGAATTTTGGAGAATTGATTTTTGATTTACCTCCAACAGTGAAAAGAAATGTACGAAAGATTGAGAAAATTCGTGTTTGAATTATTAATCTTACTTTTTCGGTCATATTTAATAATATATGTCTACAGGAAAGACTGCTACCAAAATATACTTATATATATATATATATATATATATATATATATATATATATATATATATATATATATATATATATATATATATATATATTATATTCTTATGGAAATAATAATGGTGACAGCAGCGCTCCTCTGGTGGCCGCCGGCAACTCGCATCAGCTGATAGAGTTTAAAACGGCCACTGGCCTCTCATTGGGGGGCGACTTCGTTAGCGCCGATCCTCGATCCTCCACAGGTTGGGCACTCGCTGTCTTCATCAGGTAGTAGAGGACATACACGTGCTGACCCATAGCCTAATCTACTCCCATGATTCTTAGAAACACTCTAGTAAACACCTAGAAATAACAATAGGTCTATCTTAACTAACATCAAGGGAAATATGGGAGGGAAAAAAATTATCTGCCTTATCATATCCTGTCCTCCGGTGGTTGCTAGGGCTTCTCCGTTCCTCACATCGTTCCTCGAGGTCCCAGAAGAGTCACCAGTCCATTGGTGTCGTGAAGATTCTCGTCATCTCCGTGCTCGTTCCCTGAGTGAAGTTCCTGAGCGTTGGCTCGTCCAGTCATCACTACTCACGTCGTTCCCTCAAGCACTCCTTCACCGAGATCACACACTCATGGATCAGGATGCGTCTTCTCCCTTCTGAATTCCCAGTTGGTGTGATCCAATCACAACAACTCTAAGTACCTTGGAGTTTCACTGACGGCGGGCCACTCACTACTCCAGCCGTTGTAACTCTCTCGACTCCTCCAAGACTATCAGCTCACAGTCCTCGGCGGGCTTACACAGCTGGAACTCGGCTTCCTCGCACTTCCCTGAAGTACTGCAGTCCTTGGTGGTCACTATAAACTTGTCAGGCTGTGTAAATCCACTGCATGGAGCTCCTAGATCTCAGAACTCGAGAGCTTAACCAGCGCACATCCGCTCTCAACGAAGCACCACGTATCTTTGAGTGCCTGGCGCTCTGCAAGCGCCGGGCCAGGTCTTCCGGTGACGTCACAGACCCAGGGGCGGGCTCTGATTGGTCAATCAAGCCATGTGACCTCAGCCACCCAATCACCGGTCGGTCGGCGCCGCACACAAAATGGTGGATTTGCAGACCGGGCGCCATTTTGTTGTACCTAGGGCACGACTTCTCCCCTTTACCTACAAACTTATAATACAAATTTCTCCGTAAATCGGTACCCATTTCGGTAGCCTTATACCTCAAAAGATTCCCTGCATCTCAGAGAACCTGCAGGTAAGCTGATGTGACTCATAAATCCGATATATGGGAGAAATTGGAGAGGGCACCTTCACACTTGCGAACATTATTCAGTAATGGTTACCATAATAAGATATCTTTTTCACCAATGATTACTCTCTAGAACAGGGTGAGTACATGGACAACATTTACAAGGAAAAATTCCTAGTACTTTGCTTGAAGTGACGCCGCCTCCACCACACCTATCTTATCCTACTGCAATCGCCATTAAAGACATAATCAATTAGCAACGTTACCAGAATAATTAACATCAAAGCTGTGACATAAATTATAGTGCCTAAACTCTGCAGGAGAGTAATCAGTCTGGCTAGTCAGATGGCACCCGGCACGTAGACATAAGTATATTAAGATATTTTGTGTGTTGATTGGCCAATTGCATGCATGTATAACCTTGATATATCTAATAAGTATGTTTGTCGTTACAGAGTGAGGCGATGCCTCAAATTTCAATAAGTTTTTATTAGTCTTTCAGTCACAACCTTTTCAATATATCTAGACACTCATGAGGTACAACATCAGTCATTGAAAATCAAGTTCAACTGAAATTCTTCATATAAACTGAGTGTCTATATATAAAATTGATCTTATACATTAAGTTAACAGTTGCTTACTTAGTTATCTTTAATGTATCATATAAGTTTATCATACTGATTATAATCTCTTGTACTTAGTTAACAGTATTTGGACCATATTTAAGGTCATTTGATTTCATATTCATAAATATCATACCTCTAAAATACAAATTGTTGTGTTTATTAGTATAAGAATATATGCTGTTATAGTTATGGTGCTGGGCTGGACTGTGTACATGTTTACATCCATGATTTAAACAGAACCAGTGTTCAACTATAGAACTGAGTTTATGTAATCTTATCTTTGTATTAACAATACAAGTTGATGTTTTGACTGCAGGTGGATTGTGGATCTTCAATCAACTTCTCCATTTACCCTTAGGGACCCCACCTACCCCTTACAGCTCACAGTCTGTCATTAGGAAAGAGGAGCTAGGATTTACGACCCTAGCTATGGGCTTTAGTTGAATTAATTTTGCATACTATAATTTTTTTTATTTAGTACAGTACAAGTCCCCAGTAGTTCTCCTCATTATATTTATCCTGACAATTTTTTCCCTATTTCGTATGGGACAAAAGACAATCTGAAGTTACCTTTATTCTTATGTTTTTAAATTTAAACTTATCCAATATATACACATAGTCTAGTTTTGAAACTTTTAAAACCCTTTTAATATCAGATTTATTATGTACATTCACCCAAATGTACAACTATATTATGTCACACCTAATTCTTTGCCTTTCTAGAAAATGTAATTTAAGCTTTGTAAATATTTCTTCACATGACAGTTTTCTAACCTGGGAGACTAACTTCGTCATCCTAAGTTGGGTGCATTCTAGTGAATTTATATCCTTTCGATAGTACGGTGACCAATACTGAACTGCAAAATCTAAATGGAGCCTAAACAGAGCAAGATATAGCTGAAGAACAACACCAGGTGTCTTATTCCTAACACTTCGATAAATAAATTCATGTGTCTTATTTGTGTTATTATGAACATTTATGCATTTTTTTTTTTAGTTTTAAATTCTTACTGATCATAACTCCCAGATCCCTTTTGCAATCCGACTTCGCAATCTCAACACCATCTAGTTCGTAGCTTGTAACTCTATCATCATTACCTAGCCTCAAAACCTTACTCGTCATCATTAAACTGCTTTTGCCAATCTTTTGACCATTTCAAAACCGTATTTAGATTATCTTGATGTGATAGTGAATCTTTTTCCGTGTTTATTTCCCCTCCCGATTTTTGTTTCATCTGCAAATATTGCTGCTCTAACCTGAATCTAAATCATTTATATATATTATGACTAACTAAGGTCTAAGGACAGAACCTTGAGGCACTCCACTTACAACATTTTCCCAGTCTGACTTAACCCCATTGATATTAACTTTTTGTTTCCTTTGGTATAGCCATGCCCTAATCCAACTCAATATAGCACCCCTAATACCATGAGCCTGTATCTTTTTAAACAGTCTTTTATGTGGCACTATATCAAAATCTTTGCTACAGTCAAAGTATAAAACACCACAAACCTTACCACTAACAACTGCCTCAACTATGTTGGAATAAAATGATAACAAATTTGTTAAACATGAAAGGCCATGTATAAAACCATGGTGTGAATCATTTACTAATTTTTTTCAAGATGAAGACGAACGGTATTTGCAATTATCGATTCAAGTAACTTTCCCACAATAGACTTTAAGGTAATTGACCGATAGTTTGACACAAGTAATCTACCTCCATTCTTTAAAATTGGTACCACATAAGCAACCTCCCATGACTCTGGCACTCTGCCTGACTCTAATCATTTATTAAATACTGTAGACAATGGCTCGCAAAGCTCCTCTTGGCATTCTTTAAGCACCCTAGCAAACACTTTGTCTGGGCCTGTGGATTTGTTTGGCTTCAGTTTCACTATTTGTTTAATATCATTTTTCCAGGTAACTAGTCAATCTGTCCTCATCCCCACCCATATAGACTTGTGCGGCTGAAGGCATAATGTTAAGATTCTCCTTTGTAAATACAAAGATAAAATATTTATTAAAAATACTACTCATCTCTTCGTCATTATCAGTTATCAGACGTGTCTCAGGTTTTAAATGGACCTATCCTTTCCACATTCTTTGTTTGATATGGCTGAAAACTTTAGGATTTTACATTGCTTGCCCTGCTATGCAAATTTCATAGTTTCTTTTGCCCTCATTATCTCTTTTTTTTATCTTTTGTAACCAGCTGTACGAATTCTTGTTCTAAACTGACCTCAGCATTCTCAATCCTTTTGTACTAAGCTCTCTTTCTACCTATAAGGTTCTTCAGATCCTTTGTTATCCATTCCGGGTCATTATTATTCGATCTATTTAATTTGTATTGCATACTACGTTTCTGTGCTTTGCTTAGAATATTTTTATATAAGATATTTTTTAAATCTGCATCAAAATCCCTTTTTTACATCACTAATCGCTTGGTTCACGTCTATCTCCAAAACCACCCCTCCCTCCATGCCCAGAACGTACCAATCTATTTCACCCAAAATAATTCTTAGGCTATTAAAATCAGCTTTTCGAAAATTTGGCACTTTAACATAATTTTCTCCTCCTATTCCATTCCATGCTATATCTGATTTCTTTGTGATCACTGTTCCCTAGTTCACTTCCTTTTTCGAAGTCATTAATTTGTGTATCCCTGTTAGTTAGCTTAGTAAAAAAGGATTATGAATGGGGAAGTCAGTTAAGAACAAGAATTCACACAACTGGTTAGAAATGTTAAAAAAGAGATAAGGAGAGCATAAAGAAACTATGAAGTTCGTATAGCAGACCAAGCAAAGACAAATCATAAAGGGTTTTTTCAGTTACATCGAACAAAGATTCGGGAAAGGATAGGTCCATTAAAAACCGAGACAGGTCAGATAACGGATAATGATGAATAGATGAGTATTATTTTTAATAAATATTTTATCTCTGTATTTACTAAAGAAAAACTTAACTCTATGCCTTCAGCTGAACAAGTCTATGTGGATGGAGACGAGAACAGGTTGACTAGTCTAAAAGTTACCGGGGATGATATTAAACAAATAGTAAAACTCAAACCAAACAAATCCCCAGGGCCGGATGAAGTGTTTGCCAGGGGTGCTTATAGAATGCAAAGAGGAGCTTTGCGAACCATTGTCTACCATATTTAATAAATCATTAGTCAGGCAGAGTGCCAGAGTCGTGGAAGGTTGCCTATGTGGTACCAATGTTTAGGTACCCCAAAGGAGATAGATCACTTGCATCAAACTATCGGCATATTAGCCTAACGTCTATTGTGGGAAAGTTATTTGAATCGATAATTGCAAATACAATTTATCTTCATCTTGAAAAACATGCGAGGTGGCGAGGTTTCATATTTGTACACTGATGCATAAATTAACTGTATGTAATTATTGTATTTTTTTTGTGAGGATATTAACTTGAATTATTGTAATATATATATATATATATATATATATATATATATATATATATATATATAAATATATATATATATATATATATATATATATATATATATATATATATATATATATATATATATATATGTCGTACCTAGTAGCCAGAACTCACTTCTCAGCCTAATATGCAAGGCCTGATTTGCCTAATAAGCCTAGTTTTCATGAATTAATGTTTTTTCGACAACCTAACCTACCTAACCTAACCTAACCTACCGTTTTCGGCTACCTAACCTAACCTAACCTATAAAGATAGGTTAGGTTAGGTTAGGTAGGGTTGGTTAGGTTCGGTCATATATCTACGTTAATTTTAACTCTAATAAAAAAAAATTGATCTCATACATAATGAAATGGGTAGCTTTATCATTTCATAAGAAAAAAATTAGAGAAAATATATTAATTCAGTAAAACTAGGCTTATTAGGCAAATCGGGCCTCGCATAGTAGGCTGAGAAGTGAGTTCTGGCTACTAGGTACGACATATATATATATATATATATATATATATATATATATATATATATATATATATATATATATATATATATATATATATATATATATATATATATATATGTCGTACCTAGTAGCCAGAACGCACTTCTCAGCCTTCTATGCAAGGCCCGATTTGCCTAATAAGCCAAGTTTTCCTGAATTAATATATTTTCTCTAATTTTCTCTTATGAAATGATAAAGCTACCCATTTCATTATGTATGAGGTCAATTTTTGTTTATTGTAGTTAAACTTAACGTAGATATATGACCGAACCTAACCAACCCTACCTAACCTAACCTAACCTATCTTTATAGGTTAGGTTAGGTTAGGTGGCGGAAAAAGTTAGGTGAGGTTAGGTTAGGTAGGTTAGGTAGTCGAACAACAATTAATTCATGAAAACTTGGCTTATTAGGCAAATCGGGCCTTGCATAGTAGGCTGAGAAGTGCGTTCTGGCTACTAGGTACGACATATATATATATATATATATATATATATATATATATATATATATATATATATATATATATATATATATATATATATATATATATATATATATATATATATGTCGTACCTAGTAGCCAGAACTCACTTCTCAGCCTACTATTCAAGGCCCGATTTGCCTAATAAGCCAAGTTTTCCTGAATTAATTTATTTACTATAATTTTTTTCTTATGAAATGATAAAGCTACCCTTTTCACTATGTATGAGGTCAATTTTTTTTTATTGGAGTTAAAATTAACGTAGATATATGACCGAACCTAACCAACCCTACCTAACCTAACCTAACCTATATATATAGGTAAGGTTAGGTTAGGTAGCCAAAAAAAGCTAGGTTAGGTTAGGTTAGGTAGGTTAGGTAGACGAAAAAACATTAATTCATGAAAACTTGACTTATTAGGCAAATCGGGCCTTGCATAGTAGGCTGAGAAGTGAGTTCTGGCTACTAGGTACGACATATATATATATATATATATATATATATATATATATATATATATGTCGTACCTAGTAGCCAGAACGCACTTCTCAGTCTACTATGCAAGGCCCGATTTGCCTAATAAGCCAAGTTTTCCTGAATTAATATATTTTCTCTAATTTTTTTCCTATGAAATGATAAAGCTACCTATTTCATTATGTATGAGGTCAATTTGTTTTTATTGGAGTTAAAATTAACGTAGATATATGACCGAACCTAACCAACCCTACCTAACCTAACCTAATCTATCTTTATAGGTTAGGTTAGGTTAGGTAGCAGAAAAAGGTAGGTTAGGTTAGGTTAGGTAGGTTAGGTAGCCGAAAAAACATTAATTCATGAAAACTTGGCTTATTAGGCAAATCGGGCCTTGCATAGTAGGCAGAGAAGTGCGTTCTGGCTACTAGGTACGACATATATATATATATATATATATATATATATATATATATATATATATATGTCGTACCTAGTAGCCAGAACTCACTTTTTGGCCAACTATTCAAGGCCCGATTTGCCTAATAAGCCAAGTTTTCCTAAATTAATATATTTTCTCTAATATTTTACTTATGAAATGATAAAGCTACCCATTTCATTATGTATGAGGTAAATTTTTTTTTATTGGAGTTAAAATTAACGAAGATATATGACCGAACCTAACCAACCCTACCTAACCTAACCTAACCTATCTTTATAGGTTAGGTTGGGTTAGGTACCCGAAAAAGTTAGGTTAGGTTAGGTTAGGTAGGTTAGGTTGTCTAAAAAACATTAATTCATAAAAACTTGGCTTATTAGGCAAATCGGGCCTTGCATAATAGGCTGACAAGTGAGTTCTGGCTACTAGGTACGACATATATATATATATATATATATATATATATATATATATATATATATATATATATATATATATATCGTACCTAGTAGCCAGAACGCACTTCTCAGCCTACTATGCAAGGCCCGATTTGCCTAATAAGCCAAGTTTTCATGAATTAATATATTTAATTAATATATTAATTAATATATTAATTAATATGCATTTGATGGTTACAAGATATACATGGGTTGATACAAAAATAATAATGCAAAAAGGTGATTAAAGGTTATGGATCTCTTGAAAAACACAACAATGGGAAACATTGATGAATGTCACAGACGGGTTCGATCATTGTTGCAAGTCAAACACTTCTTCGAATTCCTCTGAAGTTGGACTAGTGCCGAAGACGCAACAGGCATTTCCCCTCTGAATCGCAACACTGAGGCGCTGGAACAAGAAACTTTTTGCTCTCTGGTCTTTTGTAGCGCTGATCAATTTGTCCCCCAATTCCTTCAGGAACTTCAATGCACATTTTCCCCACGAACCGAGGGTCTCCGAGCCGATCGGAACAAAGCTGTAGCAGTGTGCTAGACCTCTGTATTTAATAATTTTCTGCGATTCCCTGAGAGAAGCAGCACCACCGCTTTCACGTGTGCTGTAGTGGAGGTAGGTACTGGCCAGTGTGGCAGCGCACGTGTAGTCCCATACCACTTGCTTACCATCCTTCCAAGGTAGCAAGGTGACCCCATCAGGGCGCTTCTGAGGGTCGTTAGGTCTGGATAAGTGTGGTTCTCTTTGTGCCGGGCAGCGGGCTGTGGCGAGGCTCCTCTTGATGATGTCGTTGACTTCTTCATGTCTTGCAATTTTACCCTGTGATTTACGACATACCAGACCATGACGACCATATTGGTCTGCCATCGCAGTTCCGCAGATGCACCTATGTTCGGTGAGGATGGGGGCGGCAAGGCGAAGGGCAACTCCAATGCGGAGAGCGTTATGACTGAGGCGAGTTCCCAGGGCTGCATTGGGCACAGCAAATAAAAAATCCCCGGTGTGGGGTGCTGTTACCGCTAGGAGGCGGGCTTTGTTTTCAGCATCAGCGTTGTCAATCATTGCTGTGACAGTCTTTTCCATTATGGGGCTATCCCAGTGGGCCTGCTTGTGGTCTTTTGGGACTTGTGGTCGGGGTTGAGGGTGTGCAATGGTGTCCCATTGTCTGGCTGCTTCGATGAACGTTTGATCATGAGTTCCCGCTGTCTCTCTCATCCGCTCTGGTAGGATCTGCCCTACCAATTCGTTGGCTGCTGTACACGAGGATAAGAATGCTGGAAGTGCTACCTCAGTTGCCTTTCGTATGCCTATCCCTCCAAATCTCACTGGTAGTGTTGCTTGGTCCCACTGACTGTCATCTAAATCTAGGTTGAGCGCCTTCCTGAATATTGACCTGAGGAGCTCATCATATTGATGTAGAAGTGGGTTGCCAAAAGTTGGTGCACACCTTAAAAAGTATGTTAGCCTGGGCAAGGTAAGGCACTTTGTGAGAAGGTAGAGGGCATCGTGGGAGTCGAAGTCCCCAATTCTCTCTTCCATCCTCTTTAGGTCTCTAAACTTTTCGTCAAGGACTGCAGCAATGGCATTGTGGCCCAGAGGTGCTCCGAGTTGTGTGCTGTCGGTAGGTTTAACGACTGAGGTTTCTGGTAAAACTGATTTCACTGCTCTCATAATTACTTCACTGGATGCAATAATTTCGCACTTGGAGGGGTTAAGAACGAGACCCATGGACTCCCCCCGTGTCTTCACCAGCTGTAGGTCTTCCAGCAGGGAATCTTGTGTGCCTGCCAGAGTGCCATCATCAAGGAACCAGATGTTGAGCTCACTGGACAGTCTGGTTGTAATTTCTCGAACCGCTATGCAAAAGAGGAACGGTGCAAGTGGGTCTCCCTGTTGAATTCCCTCTGCTGAGGTGACTTCATGTTTGCCAAACAGGAGGGTTGAGTCTTTGCTGTAGCCTGCTGACACAAACGGGAGAATGCTTGGGCAATGTTCCTGGACTGCAGTGAGGATTGCTTCCCTTTTGACCGAGTTGAAAGCGTTTTTAAAATCTAATTTTACTACTGCCTGGTCTTCAGTAAGAGAGCTAATGTAGGCTCGTTATATATATATATATATATATATATATATATATATATATATATATATATATATATATATATATATATATATATATATATATATATATATATATATATGTCGTACCTAGTAGCCAGAACGCACTTCTCAGCCTACTATGCAAGGCCCGATTTGCCTAATAAGCCAAGTTTTCATGAATTAATATTTTTTCGACTACCTAACCTAACTTTTTCGGCTACCTAACCTAACCTAACCTACAAAGATAGGTTAGGTTAGGTTAGGTAGGGTTGGTTAGGTTCGGTCATATATCTACGTTAATTTTAACTCCAATAAAAAAAATTAGTTTTTTTAAAAAAGGTTTGTTTAAACCTAGAAGGGGTCCCACCTCTGGTGCAAGTGTAGGGACCCATAGCCTCGGAGAAGAAAATAAAGAGTACTCAGAGAAGACCTTGTGGATCCTCACTGAACACTTTGATATTTTCTTCTCCTACCACCCATATTCTTTTGGTATGTGTGTATATTTATCTAACTTTATTTGAAAATGTCATTACACAAAAAAAGTTACAATATTGATTATATGCAGGGTACAAGGCAGCTTGTCACAAGTTGAACAGCTCCTCCAGCTCCTCAGATGGCGGGCAGGAACCATGGATGCAGTGAGCATTTCCTATCTGGATTGCCACACTAAGGCGCTGAAAAAGGAAACTGGCAGCTCTAGGGTCTCTAGTTGTTTCGATTAGCTTAGACCAAAACTCCTTTAAAAAGCTAGCAGCACTTTTACCCCAGGCACCAAGTGTCTCTGAGGCAATGGGGACAAAATTGTAGTGGTGCTCAAGGTCTCTGTATTTACGTGACTTGGCCGCTTCCCGGTGATTGGCAGCTCCTCCTGCTTGTGTAGCACTGAAGTCAACATAGGTATTGGCTAAAGTTGAAACGCAAGTGTAGTCCCACACCAACTGTCTACCATTCTTCCAGGGGTTCACTGTGATTCTGTCTGGGCGACCGACAGGCTCATCAGAGTTGCGGGACATTAGGTTGATACCTGGTTGATACCTGGTTGATGGGGTTCTGGGAGTTCGTCTACTCCCCAAGCCCGGCCCGAGGCCAGGCTCGACTTGTGAGAGTTTGGTCCACCAGGCTGTTGCTTGGAGCGGCCCGCAGGCCCACATACCCACCACAGCCTGGTTGGTCCGGCACTCCTTGGAGGAATAAATCTAGTTTCCTCTTGAAAATGTCCACGGTTGTTCCGGCAATATTTCTTATGCTTGCTGGGAGAACGTTGAACAACCGCGGACCTCTGATGTTTATACAGTGTTCTCTGATTGTGCCTATGGCACCTCTGCTCTTCATTGGTTCTATTCTACATTTTCTTCCATGTCGTTCACTCCAGTACGTTGTTATTTTACTGTGTAGATTTGGTACTTGGCCCTCCAGTATCTTCCAGGTGTATATTATTTGATATCTCTCTCGTCTTCTTTCTAGTGAGTACATTTGGAGGGCTTTGAGACGATCCCAATAATTTAGGTGCTTTATTGCGTCTATGCGTGCCGTATATGTTCTCTGTATTCCCTCTATTTCAGCAATCTCTCCTGCTTTGAAGGGGGAAGTGAGTACTGAGCAGTACTCAAGACGGGACAACACAAGTGCCTTGAAGAGTACAACCATTGTGATGGGATCCCTGGATTTGGAGGTAACGGGGCTCTCTCTCTGCTGGACAACCGGCTGTGGTAAGGCTTCTTTTAATAATGTCATTGACCTCGCCGTGTCTTGCATGCCATCCTCCTGTCCTTTGGCAGAGAAGGCCATGCCATCCGTATCTGTCGGCCTCTGCCTCGGCACAAATACACCTGTATTCGGTGTGGATTGGGGCAGCGAGGCGGAGAGCCACGGCAATTCGGAGGGCCTGCGGTGAGAGACGGGTGCCGGTTGCTGACATTGGGGTTGCTAATAGGAAATCACCTGCATGGGGAGCTGCTACAGCTCTAAGTCGGGCAGTGTCATGTGGTGTTGTCGCAGCTTCTAGCAAAGTCGCAGCTTCTTGGTCGGCAATGGGGCGATCCCAGCTGGATTGTTTATGGGCTTCAGAAGGCGGTGGTTGGGGTGCTGGTCCTGCGAGAGAGACCCATTTGGTTGTGCAGTCTGTAAAGCTGGGATCATGTACCCCTGCCTGTTGAACTAGGTGCTCAGGTAGGATTTCCTTCACCAAGTTGTCAGACACCACTGAAGAGGACAGGAACGCTGGTACAGCAATTTGTGTTGCTGTGCACACGCCAAGGCCCCCGAGTCTAACAGGAAGGGAGGCCTGTTTCCACTGTATGTCGCTGAGGGAAAGATTGAGGGCTTTTTCTAGTGTTAATTTCAGCAAGCTGTCGTACTCTTCTAATTTAATATTGTTGAAAAATGACGAACATCTTAGAAAGTAGGTCAGCCTGGGGAGGGACAAGCATCTGGTGATGAGGTAAAGTGCATCATGAGCATCGATGTCTTCAATCCTCTCGTTCATCTTCTTCAGGTCAGTTATCTTCTTACCAAGGACCCCGCCGATGGCATTCCTTCCAAGAGGAGCACCTAGGAGTGTGCTGTCCTCAGGGTTGGTTGTATGAATGTCAGGCAAAACAACCTTTATTTGCTCTATTATGTGCTGGTTGGTGGAGGTTATTTCGCACTTGGAAGGGTTCGGGGTGAGGCCTAGGCTTGCTCCTTGCTCCTGAATTATTCTTATGTCGTCCAAGAGTGAGACTGGGGGAGCCAGCTAGAGTACCATCATCCAAAAACCAAATGTTGAGCTCACTGGACAGGTTATCGGTGACTTCCTTGATAACTAGACAGAAAAGAAAAGGAGCAAGTGGGTCACCCTGTTGGACACCTTCTTGTGATTCAATTTCATGTTCCCCAAAAAGCAGAGTTAAATTCTTGCTGTAGCATGAGTTTACAAACGGGTAGAGGGAAGGAAAAAGGCGATGAACTGTACTGAGTACTGCATCCCTTCTAACCAGATTGAAAGCATTTTTGAAGTCCAGCTTTATCAGGGCTTTTTCATCCGTAATGTTGGCAGTGTAGGCTCTAGCTGCATGAACCGCTGTCTCACACCCTTGGGGAATGCCAAACCCAAGCTGTTTTGGCTTCAGCATGTCGGCTGCTGCCTGACTAACTGCTCTAGCAGCAGCCTTAGCGACGAGACGCCGGAGTGAATTGCCCACAGCTATCGGTCTGATTCCTCCATCTTTTTTCCTCAGGGCACAGAGGGTAGCGCCAAAACAGAGAGGCCGTATGGTCTCTGGTATGTTGCCAGCTAGACATTTGTTGGCGAATCTAGTTAGTTCCACCAGGAGGCCCTGTGCAATGTCTCCCAGTGCAGGGTTGAGCATTTGTTTGATGTGGTTGGGTCGTAGTCCTGTGAACCCACCTGCTGATCCTGGTGGGAAGGATAAAGCTGCTTTATGCACCATGGATTCGAGCCCACACAGGGGTTCTGCTCTGGTGACACCGACTAGGAGAACACTGTCGTCACGAGGAGCTCTGGGTGGGTGTTTTTCCCTTAGGGCTTGTGCTGTATCGGCATCCCTGGTGGCAACTGTGTCTTCACTGGTGATGACTCTATGACTCTATATATATATATATATATATATATATATATATATATATATATATGCCTAAGGCACAACTCTCCTAAACACGAGAGTGAAGTATACAACTTTAGAACACTTTCCCACCAGGAGACTCGAACCCTAGCCAGCACAGAAGCCTTCCAGCAACTGGCATAACAGGTACGCCTTAACCCTCTCCACCACCTGCTCAGACCCTTAAAAGAGATGGTAATTTCGGAGTATTTAAATACCCCAAAGATCAACACCTCCCAAGAGCACCAGAGCAAGTGAGGGGTCATTTATACGTTAATTTCATCAAGTCCCTGTTAATATGGGAAGACACAGTGTCTCTGCTTAAGGCACAACTCTCCTAAACACGAGAGTGAAGTATACAACTTTAGAACACTTTCCCACCAGGAGACTCGAACCCTAGCCAGCACAGAAGCCTTCCAGCAACTGGCATAACAGGTACGCCTTAACCCTCTCCACCACCTGCTCAGACCCTTAAAAGAGATGGTAATTTCGGAGTATTTAAATACCCCAAAGATCAACACCTCCCAAGAGCACCAGAGCAAGTGAGGGGTCATTTATACGTTAATTTCATCAAGTCCCTGTTAATATGGGAAGACACAGTGTCTCTGCTTAAGGCACAACTCTCCTAAACACGAGAGTGAAGTATACAACTTTAGAACACTTTCCCACCAGGAGACTCGAACCCTAGCCAGCACAGAAGCCTTCCAGCAACTGGCATAACAGGTACGCCTTAACCCTTTCCACCACCTGCTCAGACCCTTAAAAGAGATGGTAATTTCGGAGTATTTAAATACCCCAAAGATCAACACCTCCCAAGAGCACCAGAGCAAGTGAGGGGTCATTTATACGTTAATTTCATCAAGTCCCTGTTAATATGGGAAGACACAGTGTCTCTGCTTAAGGCACAACTCTCCTAAACACGAGAGTGAAGTATACAACTTTAGAACACTTTCCCACCAGGAGACTCGAACCCTAGCCAGCACAGAAGCCTTCCAGCAACTGGCATAACAGGTACGCCTTAACCCTCTCCACCACCTGCTCAGACCCTTAAAAGAGATGGTAATTTCGGAGTATTTAAATACCCCAAAGATCAACACCTCCCAAGAGCACCAGAGCAAGTGAGGGGTCATTTATACGTTAATTTCATCAAGTCCCTGTTAATATGGGAAGACACAGTGTCTCTGCTTAAGGCACAACTCTCCTAAACACGAGAGTGAAGTATACAACTTTAGAACACTTTCCCACCAGGAGACTCGAACCCTAGCCAGCACAGAAGCCTTCCAGCAACTGGCATAACAGGTACGCCTTAACCCTCTCCACCACCTGCTCAGACCCTTAAAAGAGATGGTAATTTCGGAGTATTTAAATACCCCAAAGATCAACACCTCCCAAGAGCACCAGAGCAAGTGAGGGGTCATTTATACGTTAATTTATACTCTCGTGTTTAGGAGAGTTGTGCCTTAAGCAGAGACACTGTGCCTTCCCATATTAACAGGGACTTGATGAAATATATTGCATGTTGATATATATATATATATATATATATATATATATATATATATATATATATATATATATATATATATATATATATATATATATATATATATATATATATATATATATATATATATATATATATATATATATATATATATATATATATATATATATATATATATATATATATATATATATATATATATATATATATATATATATATATATATATATATATATATATATATATATATATATATATATATATATATATATATATATATATATATATATATATATATATATATATATATATATATATATATATATATATATATATATATATATATATATATATATATCAACATGCAATATATTTCATCAAGTCCCTGTTAATATGGGAAGGCACAGTGTCTCTGCTTAAGGCACAACTCTCCTAAACACGAGAGTATAAATTAACGTATAAATGACCCCTCACTTGCTCTGGTGCTCTTGGGAGGTGTTGATCTTTGGGGTATTTAAATACTCCGAAATTACCATCTCTTTTAAGGGTCTGAGCAGGTGGTGGAGAGGGTTAAGGCGTACCTGTTATGCCAGTTGCTGGAAGGCTTCTGTGCTGGCTAGGGTTCGAGTCTCCTGGTGGGAAAGTGTTCTAAAGTTGTATACTTCACTCTCGTGTTTAGGAGAGTTGTGCCTTAAGCAGAGACACTGTGTCTTCCCATATTAACAGGGACTTGATGAAATTAACGTATAAATGACCCCTCACTTGCTCTGGTGCTCTTGGGAGGTGTTGATCTTTGGGGTATTTAAATACTCCGAAATTACCATCTCTTTTAAGGGTCTGAGCAGGTGGTGGAGAGGGTTAAGGCGTACCTGTTATGCCAGTTGCTGGAAGGCTTCTGTGCTGGCTAGGGTTCGAGTCTCCTGGTGGGAAAGTGTTCTAAAGTTGTATACTTCACTCTCGTGTTTAGGAGAGTTGTGCCTTAAGCAGAGACACTGTGTCTTCCCATATTAACAGGGACTTGATGAAATTAACGTATAAATGACCCCTCACTTGCTCTGGTGCTCTTGGGAGGTGTTGATCTTTGGGGTATTTAAATACTCCGAAATTACCATCTCTTTTAAGGGTCTGAGCAGGTGGTGGAAAGGGTTAAGGCGTACCTGTTATGCCAGTTGCTGGAAGGCTTCTGTGCTGGCTAGGGTTCGAGTCTCCTGGTGGGAAAGTGTTCTAAAGTTGTATACTTCACTCTCGTGTTTAGGAGAGTTGTGCCTTAAGCAGAGACACTGTGTCTTCCCATATTAACAGGGACTTGATGAAATTAACGTATAAATGACCCCTCACTTGCTCTGGTGCTCTTGGGAGGTGTTGATCTTTGGGGTATTTAAATACTCCGAAATTACCATCTCTTTTAAGGGTCTGAGCAGGTGGTGGAGAGGGTTAAGGCGTACCTGTTATGCCAGTTGCTGGAAGGCTTCTGTGCTGGCTAGGGTTCGAGTCTCCTGGTGGGAAAGTGTTCTAAAGTTGTATACTTCACTCTCGTGTTTAGGAGAGTTGTGCCTTAAGCAGAGACACTGTGTCTTCCCATATTAACAGGGACTTGATGAAGCCTACTATGCAAGGCCCGATTTGCCTAATAAGCCAAGTTTTCATGAATTAATATTTTTTCGACTACCTAACCTAACTTTTTCGGCTACCTAACCTAACCTAACCTACAAAGATAGGTTAGGTTAGGTTAGGTAGGGTTGGTTAGGTTCGGTCATATATCTACGTTAATTTTAACTCCAATAAAAAAAATTAGTTTTTTTAAAAAAGGTTTGTTTAAACCTAGAAGGGGTCCCACCTCTGGTGCAAGTGTAGGGACCCATAGCCTCGGAGAAGAAAATAAAGAGTACTCAGAGAAGACCTTGTGGATCCTCACTGAACACTTTGATATTTTCTTCTCCTACCACCCATATTCTTTTGGTATGTGTGTATATTTATCTAACTTTATTTGAAAATGTCATTACACAAAAAAAGTTACAATATTGATTATATGCAGGGTACAAGGCAGCTTGTCACAAGTTGAACAGCTCCTCCAGCTCCTCAGATGGCGGGCAGGAACCATGGATGCAGTGAGCATTTCCTATCTGGATTGCCACACTAAGGCGCTGAAAAAGGAAACTGGCAGCTCTAGGGTCTCTAGTTGTTTCGATTAGCTTAGACCAAAACTCCTTTAAAAAGCTAGCAGCACTTTTACCCCAGGCACCAAGTGTCTCTGAGGCAATGGGGACAAAATTGTAGTGGTGCTCAAGGTCTCTGTATTTACGTGACTTGGCCGCTTCCCGGTGATTGGCAGCTCCTCCTGCTTGTGTAGCACTGAAGTCAACATAGGTATTGGCTAAAGTTGAAACGCAAGTGTAGTCCCACACCAACTGTCTACCATTCTTCCAGGGGTTCACTGTGATTCTGTCTGGGCGACCGACAGGCTCATCAGAGTTGCGGGACATTAGGTTGATACCTGGTTGATACCTGGTTGATGGGGTTCTGGGAGTTCGTCTACTCCCCAAGCCCGGCCCGAGGCCAGGCTCGACTTGTGAGAGTTTGGTCCACCAGGCTGTTGCTTGGAGCGGCCCGCAGGCCCACATACCCACCACAGCCTGGTTGGTCCGGCACTCCTTGGAGGAATAAATCTAGTTTCCTCTTGAAAATGTCCACGGTTGTTCCGGCAATATTTCTTATGCTTGCTGGGAGAACGTTGAACAACCGCGGACCTCTGATGTTTATACAGTGTTCTCTGATTGTGCCTATGGCACCTCTGCTCTTCATTGGTTCTATTCTACATTTTCTTCCATGTCGTTCACTCCAGTACGTTGTTATTTTACTGTGTAGATTTGGTACTTGGCCCTCCAGTATCTTCCAGGTGTATATTATTTGATATCTCTCTCGTCTTCTTTCTAGTGAGTACATTTGGAGGGCTTTGAGACGATCCCAATAATTTAGGTGCTTTATTGCGTCTATGCGTGCCGTATATGTTCTCTGTATTCCCTCTATTTCAGCAATCTCTCCTGCTTTGAAGGGGGAAGTGAGTACTGAGCAGTACTCAAGACGGGACAACACAAGTGCCTTGAAGAGTACAACCATTGTGATGGGATCCCTGGATTTGGAGGTAACGGGGCTCTCTCTCTGCTGGACAACCGGCTGTGGTAAGGCTTCTTTTAATAATGTCATTGACCTCGCCGTGTCTTGCATGCCATCCTCCTGTCCTTTGGCAGAGAAGGCCATGCCATCCGTATCTGTCGGCCTCTGCCTCGGCACAAATACACCTGTATTCGGTGTGGATTGGGGCAGCGAGGCGGAGAGCCACGGCAATTCGGAGGGCCTGCGGTGAGAGACGGGTGCCGGTTGCTGACATTGGGGTTGCTAATAGGAAATCACCTGCATGGGGAGCTGCTACAGCTCTAAGTCGGGCAGTGTCATGTGGTGTTGTCGCAGCTTCTAGCAAAGTCGCAGCTTCTTGGTCGGCAATGGGGCGATCCCAGCTGGATTGTTTATGGGCTTCAGAAGGCGGTGGTTGGGGTGCTGGTCCTGCGAGAGAGACCCATTTGGTTGTGCAGTCTGTAAAGCTGGGATCATGTACCCCTGCCTGTTGAACTAGGTGCTCAGGTAGGATTTCCTTCACCAAGTTGTCAGACACCACTGAAGAGGACAGGAACGCTGGTACAGCAATTTGTGTTGCTGTGCACACGCCAAGGCCCCCGAGTCTAACAGGAAGGGAGGCCTGTTTCCACTGTATGTCGCTGAGGGAAAGATTGAGGGCTTTTTCTAGTGTTAATTTCAGCAAGCTGTCGTACTCTTCTAATTTAATATTGTTGAAAAATGACGAACATCTTAGAAAGTAGGTCAGCCTGGGGAGGGACAAGCATCTGGTGATGAGGTAAAGTGCATCATGAGCATCGATGTCTTCAATCCTCTCGTTCATCTTCTTCAGGTCAGTTATCTTCTTACCAAGGACCCCGCCGATGGCATTCCTTCCAAGAGGAGCACCTAGGAGTGTGCTGTCCTCAGGGTTGGTTGTATGAATGTCAGGCAAAACAACCTTTATTTGCTCTATTATGTGCTGGTTGGTGGAGGTTATTTCGCACTTGGAAGGGTTCGGGGTGAGGCCTAGGCTTGCTCCTTGCTCCTGAATTATTCTTATGTCGTCCAAGAGTGAGACTGGGGGAGCCAGCTAGAGTACCATCATCCAAAAACCAAATGTTGAGCTCACTGGACAGGTTATCGGTGACTTCCTTGATAACTAGACAGAAAAGAAAAGGAGCAAGTGGGTCACCCTGTTGGACACCTTCTTGTGATTCAATTTCATGTTCCCCAAAAAGCAGAGTTAAATTCTTGCTGTAGCATGAGTTTACAAACGGGTAGAGGGAAGGAAAAAGGCGATGAACTGTACTGAGTACTGCATCCCTTCTAACCAGATTGAAAGCATTTTTGAAGTCCAGCTTTATCAGGGCTTTTTCATCCGTAATGTTGGCAGTGTAGGCTCTAGCTGCATGAACCGCTGTCTCACACCCTTGGGGAATGCCAAACCCAAGCTGTTTTGGCTTCAGCATGTCGGCTGCTGCCTGACTAACTGCTCTAGCAGCAGCCTTAGCGACGAGACGCCGGAGTGAATTGCCCACAGCTATCGGTCTGATTCCTCCATCTTTTTTCCTCAGGGCACAGAGGGTAGCGCCAAAACAGAGAGGCCGTATGGTCTCTGGTATGTTGCCAGCTAGACATTTGTTGGCGAATCTAGTTAGTTCCACCAGGAGGCCCTGTGCAATGTCTCCCAGTGCAGGGTTGAGCATTTGTTTGATGTGGTTGGGTCGTAGTCCTGTGAACCCACCTGCTGATCCTGGTGGGAAGGATAAAGCTGCTTTATGCACCATGGATTCGAGCCCACACAGGGGTTCTGCTCTGGTGACACCGACTAGGAGAACACTGTCGTCACGAGGAGCTCTGGGTGGGTGTTTTTCCCTTAGGGCTTGTGCTGTATCGGCATCCCTGGTGGCAACTGTGTCTTCACTGGTGATGACTCTATGACTCTATATATATATATATATATATATATATATATATATATATATATATATATGCCTAAGGCACAACTCTCCTAAACACGAGAGTGAAGTATACAACTTTAGAACACTTTCCCACCAGGAGACTCGAACCCTAGCCAGCACAGAAGCCTTCCAGCAACTGGCATAACAGGTACGCCTTAACCCTCTCCACCACCTGCTCAGACCCTTAAAAGAGATGGTAATTTCGGAGTATTTAAATACCCCAAAGATCAACACCTCCCAAGAGCACCAGAGCAAGTGAGGGGTCATTTATACGTTAATTTCATCAAGTCCCTGTTAATATGGGAAGACACAGTGTCTCTGCTTAAGGCACAACTCTCCTAAACACGAGAGTGAAGTATACAACTTTAGAACACTTTCCCACCAGGAGACTCGAACCCTAGCCAGCACAGAAGCCTTCCAGCAACTGGCATAACAGGTACGCCTTAACCCTCTCCACCACCTGCTCAGACCCTTAAAAGAGATGGTAATTTCGGAGTATTTAAATACCCCAAAGATCAACACCTCCCAAGAGCACCAGAGCAAGTGAGGGGTCATTTATACGTTAATTTCATCAAGTCCCTGTTAATATGGGAAGACACAGTGTCTCTGCTTAAGGCACAACTCTCCTAAACACGAGAGTGAAGTATACAACTTTAGAACACTTTCCCACCAGGAGACTCGAACCCTAGCCAGCACAGAAGCCTTCCAGCAACTGGCATAACAGGTACGCCTTAACCCTTTCCACCACCTGCTCAGACCCTTAAAAGAGATGGTAATTTCGGAGTATTTAAATACCCCAAAGATCAACACCTCCCAAGAGCACCAGAGCAAGTGAGGGGTCATTTATACGTTAATTTCATCAAGTCCCTGTTAATATGGGAAGACACAGTGTCTCTGCTTAAGGCACAACTCTCCTAAACACGAGAGTGAAGTATACAACTTTAGAACACTTTCCCACCAGGAGACTCGAACCCTAGCCAGCACAGAAGCCTTCCAGCAACTGGCATAACAGGTACGCCTTAACCCTCTCCACCACCTGCTCAGACCCTTAAAAGAGATGGTAATTTCGGAGTATTTAAATACCCCAAAGATCAACACCTCCCAAGAGCACCAGAGCAAGTGAGGGGTCATTTATACGTTAATTTCATCAAGTCCCTGTTAATATGGGAAGACACAGTGTCTCTGCTTAAGGCACAACTCTCCTAAACACGAGAGTGAAGTATACAACTTTAGAACACTTTCCCACCAGGAGACTCGAACCCTAGCCAGCACAGAAGCCTTCCAGCAACTGGCATAACAGGTACGCCTTAACCCTCTCCACCACCTGCTCAGACCCTTAAAAGAGATGGTAATTTCGGAGTATTTAAATACCCCAAAGATCAACACCTCCCAAGAGCACCAGAGCAAGTGAGGGGTCATTTATACGTTAATTTATACTCTCGTGTTTAGGAGAGTTGTGCCTTAAGCAGAGACACTGTGCCTTCCCATATTAACAGGGACTTGATGAAATATATTGCATGTTGATATATATATATATATATATATATATATATATATATATATATATATATATATATATATATATATATATATATATATATATATATATATATATATAATGTCGTACCTAGTAGCCATCACGCATTTCTCAGCCTACTGTGCAAGGCCCGATTTGCCTAATAAGCTAAGTTTTCCTGAATTAATATATTTTCTCTAATTTTTTTCTCATGAAATGATGAAGCTACCCATTTCATTATAAATGAGGTCAATTTTTTTTATTGGAGTTAAAATTAACGTAGATATATGACCGAACGTAACCAACCAAACCCAACCTAACCTAATCTACCTTTATAGGTTAGGTTAGGTTAGGTAGCCGAAAAAGTTAGGTTAGGTTAAGTTTTCTCCAAAATTCATTTTTATTTCTAGTCTGACGCGACACGAGCGCGTTTCTTAAAACTTATTACATTTTCATAGACTTTAGTTTACAAATACACAACTGAATAGAACTTAAACATCTCCGATTTTGTTTTTAGCTACATTTGAGTGAGGTGGATGGGGTGAGGTGGCATTAATAGGGTATTAATTTCATCAACACAAGACAGAACAAGAGGTGGCATTAATAGGGTATTAATTTCATCAACATAAGACAGAACACGAAACAATGGGTATTGAAATGGAAGTGATTGTAGAAAGCCTATTGGTCCATATTTCTTGATGCTTTTATATTGGAGCGGAGTCTTGAGGTGGGTAGAATATAGCTGTGCATTAATTGGCTGTTGATTGCTGGTGTTGACTTCTTAATGTGTAGTGCCTCGCAAACGTCAAGCCGCCTGCTATCGCTGTATCTATCGATGATTTCTGTGTTGTTTACTAGGATTTCTCTGGCGATGGTTTGGTTGTGGGAAGAGATTATATGTTCCTTAATGGAGCCCTGTTGTTTATGCATCGTTAAACGCCTAGAAAGAGATGTTGTTGTCTTGCCTATATACTGGGTTTTTTTGGAGCTTACAGTCCCCAAGTGGGCATTTGAAGGCATAGACGACGTTGATCTCTTTTAAAGCGTTCTGCTTTGTGTCTGGAGAGTTTCTCATGAGTAGGCTGGCCGTTTTTCTGGTTTTATAGTAAATCGTCAGTTGTATCCTCTGATTTTTGTCTGTAGGGATAACGTTTCTATTAACAATATCTTTCAGGACCCTTTCCTCTGTTTTATGAGCTATGGAAAAGAAGTTCCTGTAAAATAGTCTAATAGGGGGTATAGGTGTTGTGTTAGTTGTCTCTTCAGAGGTTGCATGGCGTTTCACTTTCCTTCTTATGATGTCTTCGACGAAACCATTGGAGAAGCCGTTGTTGACTAGGACCTGCCTTACCCTACAGAGTTCTTCGTCGACTTGCTTCCATTCTGAGCTGTGGCTTAGAGCACGGTCGACATATGCGTTAACAACACTCCTCTTGTACCTGTCTGGGCAGTCGCTGTTGGCATTTAGACACATTCCTATGTTCGTTTCCTTAGTGTAGACTACAGTGTGGAAACCTCCGCTCTTTTCCATGACTGTTACATCTAGAAAGGGCAGCTTCCCATCCTTTTCCATCTCGTAAGTGAAACGCAGCACGGAACTCTGCTCAAATGCCTCCTTCAGCTCTTGCAGCAATGTCATTCAGTGTACGACGTACACTGAATGACATACTTAAAGAACAAAAGAGAAGTGTTATGTCTGCAGACACTAACAATGCTCTCTTCTGCCATGTGAGGGATTCTAATCATCCCATTGATTGGTCTTCCTCCAAAATAATTTTTCCTGCCTCTACTCTACACAGACGCCGTCTTGTAGAATCGGCTCTTATTAACAATGTACCCAACATGAACTTGAGTCCTGGCTTTGTTGCTGTGGACTCTTCCCTTTCACAGTATATACTCAAATGCTCTAATCTTTCTAACAAACGTGACTTAACATAAGCTTTCCCCCTTCCATTTCTTTCTTTCTCTTTCCCTTTTCTTTCTCTCTTCTCCCTTTTTCTGTTCATTGTCTTCTACGCTCCCTTGCTATCCTCTTCTTATTCCTATTACTATCTCCTTCGGTGGTTATAATAGGAGCTGCCTCGTATGGGCCAATAGGCCTGCTGCAGTTCTCATTACTACTATCCCCTACACCTGACTTTCCTCCTCAGCTCTCTCTTGCCTATTTTATGCCTGTCCCTACCTGTCCTCATCACAATCGACTTGAGAATGGTCCAGGACGGACCGAAACGTCGTCGTCCCTTCAATTTCTAGTGTGTGGTCTGGTCAACATACTTTGACCTCATACATAAAGAAATGGGTAGCTTTATCATTTCATAAGAAAAAAATTGGAAAAAATATATTAATTCAGGAAAACTTGGCTTATTAGGCAAATCGGGCTTTGCATAGTAGGCGGAGTACGACGTTCTGGCTACTAGGTACAACATATGTATATATATATATATATATATATATATATATATATATATATATATATATATATATATATATATATATATATATATATATATATATATATATATATATATATATTATTAAATATGACCGAAAAAGTAAGATTAATAATTCTAACACGAATTTTCTCAATCTTTCGTACATTACGTTTCACTGTTGGAGGTAAATCAAAAATCAATTCTCCAAAATTCATTTTTATTTCTAGTCTGACGCGACACGGGCGCGTTTCGTAAAACTTATTACATTTTCAAAGACTTTAGTTCACAAATACACAACTGAATAGAACTTACGTATCTCCGATTTTATATCTACATTTGAGTGAGGTGGAAGGGGTGATGTGGCATTAACACAAGACAGAACAAAATGTGGTATTAATAGGGTATTAATTTCATCAACACAAGACAGAACAAGGGTATTAATAGGGTATTAATTTCATCAACACAAGACAGAACACGAAACAATGGATATTGAATAGAAGTGTTTGTAGAAAGCCTATTGGTCCATATTTCTTGATGCTTCTATATTGGAGCGGAGTCTTGAGGTGGGTAGAATATAGTTGTGCAATAATTGGCTGTTGATTGCTGGTGTTGACTTCTTGATGTGTAGTGCCTCGCAAACGTCAAGCCGCCTGCTATCGCTGTATCTATCGATGATTTCTGTGTTGTTTACTAGGATTTCTCTGGCGATGGTTTGGTTGTGGGAAGAGATTATATGTTCCTTAATGGAGCCCTGTTGCTTATGCATCGTTAAACGCCTAGAAAGAGATGTTGTTGTCTTGCCTATATACTGGGTTTTTTGGAGCTTACAGTCCCCAAGTGGGCATTTGAAGGCATAGACGACGTTAGTCTCTTTTAAAGCATTCTGTTTTGTGTCTGGAGAGTTTCTCATGAGTAGGCTGGCCGTTTTTCTGGTTTTATAGTAAATCGTCAGTTGTATCCTCTGATTTTTGTCTGTAGGGATAACGTTTCTATTAACAATATCTTTCAGGACATATGTTGTTAACGCATATGTCGACCGTGCTCTCAGCCACAGCTCAGAATGGAAGCAAGTCGACGAAGAACTCTGTAGGGTAAGGCAGGTCCTAGTCAATAACGGCTTCTCCAATGGTTTCGTCGAAGACATCATAAGAAGGAAAGTGAAAAGCCATGCAACCTCTGAAGAGACAACTAACACAACACCTATACCCCCTATTAGACTATTTTACAGGAACTTCTTTTCCACAGCTCATAAAACGGAGGAAAGGGTCCTGAAAGATATTGTTAATAGAAACGTTATCCCTACAGACAAAAATCAGAGGATACAAGGAAAACTTGGCTTATTAGGCAAATCGGGCCTTGCATAGCAGGCCGAGTACGACGTTCTGGCTACTAAGTACAACATAGGTACTAGGTAGGTTTGGTCATTACATATATATATATATATATATATATATATATATATATATATATATATATATATATATATAAAGGAATGATATATATAAAGGTGCTTTTTTGTTATTTTGTATATAAAATAACAATTTCAGTGTTCGTTCACAGGAGAAACACCACTTCATATTGCTGCCTCTTTTGGTCACAACGACATCGTGAAGAACCTTATCCAGGCTGGAGCAGACGTCAACACAACGAATTTCCTGGGAGAGACACCGCTACACCTGGCTGTTTCTGACGGACACTTGAAGATTGTGAAGATGTTGTTGGAGTTGAAAGTCGACGTGAATGTCGGCAACGAAGACAGTAAGAATCAAACTTGTGATGTCACGTAACATAGCACATTAGGATGACCATTCCACACACCAGATGATGAAGAAACGACGACGTTTCGGTCCGTCCTGGATCATTATCAAGTCGTATGTGGTGGACCATCACATACGAGTTGATAATAGTCGTGGACGGACCGAAACGTCGTCGTCTCCTCATCTGGTGTGTGGTTTGGTCATTACATCATCAGCCACATTATTGCGACTCGTCGTCTACATAATACACGCCATGAAGATGATCATATCACAAAGCCTCACACTTACGGTGCAGCGCTTACAGTAATAATCAGTTTCATCATTGCATTGGTAATACACAGTATTTACATTGTCTTATAATATATTTATTATCATATCATGTCGTCCAGGCATGATATTTATTAATCATAATCCTCTTCTATTTATTTTCTAGTATCATCACAATAAAAAATTAAAATGACTCTAGTTAACATTCTGCATCTTATTAATAAAAGGCAGTCTGCAGTGAATGAAGTTTGATAAGCATGAGAAACCAAAAATGCTTAAAGTTGACAAATCTGGAATCTGTGACAAACGAGCAGGCTAATGTTAGTGCCCTATCCAATCGCTTGCCTGAAGCTTAGAGAACTTCATGTGAAGTAAAGTGCCTACGCTGTCTCCAGCTCGAGACAGGTGTTACGTGGACAACCTATTAAGTGTCCTGCTCTCCCTAGTGCATCACTCCGAAGATAGTAGTTTTGTTTGAGTATACTTAAAGGGAGGTGAAATGCCGAACGTTAAAATTGTTTAAGTTATAAGTTTGGTGGGGAAGGGTGAGGGTCTACTTTGCAGCAAATATGGCGGACTGACTTGAGTAGACGGCGACGAGGATCTGCCTAATTATTCTGGATGGAGTTGGCGAGTCTTCCAGGTTTCTGAGAATTTGATTGGTCGGACGTGGGGGTGTGTCCAATCGGAACCAATCAGAGAGCGCACTTGCGATATGTATTTGTGACGTCAGCACTCTAGGGCAGAGGCAGGAAAGCTGTGCAACAAATGTTGCAACCAAATGCTGGTGGTTGCAATTCTTTTAACCATGCCGTAGCACAGTCGATTAAGGCAGCGTCTGGGATGCTCTCGGACGTAGGTTTGAACCGTCGTCACGGCCCTTGTGGATTTGTTCATTTGATGCATCACGCTCTTGTGATTTCAGTGTGTAATGAAGTAGGGGCGAAGAGGTAGATTCGCCTATTGACAGCTCGAGTGCATGGAGCAATTGCGTAAAATCCTGGTTTGTGTCTCGGAGAGGCTGCAGGGTCCAAGTATGGTCAGTAGAACTTCTGGTTGCAATTCTTTTAACCATGTCGTAGCGCAATCGATTAAGGCAACTTTTGGGATACTCTCGGATGTAGGTTCGAACCCTCGTCACGGCCCTTGTGGATCTGTTCATTTGATGCATCACACTATTGTGATTTCTGTGTGTAATGGAGCAAGGGCGAAGAGGTAGAACGGCCTATTGACAGAGCTCGAGTGCATGGAGCAATTGCGTAAAATTCTGGTTTGTGTCTCGGAGAGGCTGCAGGGTCCAAGTAAGGTTAGTAAAACTTCTGGTTGCAATTCTTTTATCCACGTTGTAGCGCCGTCGATTAGGGCAGCATCTGGGATGCTCTCGGACGTAAGTTCGAACCCTCGTCACGGCCCTTGTGGATTTATTCATTGAACAAATGTTATTGTGCAACAACAACAGACATTGTAGAGGAGCCACTGGTCAACTTTTGAAGGATAATTTGAGGTGCTGGACAGAAAAAAGTGTTCACACGAGGCTCCGTGACATCGGCGTATGGGCAAGTGACTCGAGAAGTGGTACTGGGGGGAATCGAGTGTGGGTCCGCGGACTGCTCCAGGTGTGGCTACCAAGTAAAGCAACTGGGGTAGTCCTGGTCACCGTGTCTTGGCAGCGGAACAGCCTTGAGGGAAGCAACTTCCGGGTCACATCACTTCTTCATGGGAGGAGAGGACCAGTGATTAATGTCGTAGTGACCATCAGTGACCAGTGATTAATGTCGTAGTGACCATCAGTGACCAGTGATTAATGTCGTAGTGACCATCAGTGACCAGTGATTAATGTCGTAGGTTCGTAGTGTATATATGAATGAGATTGGGTGGATATAAATAGGAGGTGCCTCACATGGGCCAATAGGCCTTCTGTCATTACCTTTGTTCTTATGTTCTTAAGTCTGGAAGACATTCGCAGTATTCCAATATACTTTAGCGGCTATTCATGACCGTGCCACCTTTTGGGTGGCTTAAACTTTACCAATGAATCCAGTATACTCGATAAGCAGAGAGACAAGTGGTGACTGTTACGGCTCTTGACCTCTGGGTGTGGTTCCTCTGTTGCAGTTGGTAAACATATAATATCACACGGCCTTGCCTCAATAATAGTCTAGGGGTGAAATAAATGCAACTGCGTACTTAACAAAGCAATATACTTAAAGTAAGAGTAACAAAGAACACACAAATAACATAAATGGAAAAATGCAGGTAGCCAGAAATATTAATACACCAGTAATTAATCTTACAATATCATTATATAAACACAGATCATATCTTTACAACGTAAATGAATAGATGGGTAAGCACATAATAGTCTAACCAGGAAATCAGTTTTGTAAACTAAGCAATAAAACAAACTAAGCTTAACACATGTCTCTACCCGCCAGCCCTACCCACGCGACGCGTTCCACCTACATGCATGGCATAGCGTCCACCACAAGACCTAACTAAAACCTAGATGAAATCTCCTGATACTCTGCTATCAGAGAGCAGTACTTAAGAACATAATTATAATTAAACTTATGGTTATATAACACTGCTAAGGTGTTAAAGAAGTTAAGTACAATAAAGAACAGGAATAATTTCAATGGTGAAACACTGACGCTAGCTTGAATACACGGCCCGCCGCTGGAGCAATCCCAAATATGGTCATCCCCCCAGTGAGCCGCCACTGACTCCCCCCCACAGGAATGAACATGCAAATAGCTTAACACAATTTTCAATACAGGCACACTACAGCATGCTACAATTAAATCAAACATAATTGTACTGGAACACAACTGGATACCATGTTATCTTTACTTAATTAACGGGGAAAAGATATAATGAACATACATATTTAGCATGATGAATGTTAGAATCAAACACAGATTCGTAACATCCCTCCCGGTCCTTAAGAAAAAATGAAATTAACTGAAGGTTGATTTCATTTTTTGAATGCATGAAAGTATAGCATTGGGTACTCCAAGAACACAAAATCAATGTATAAACAATCCACTAAACGACACATATGAAAATAACCAAAAGGTAAACGTCCTCAGGTATAGAACAATTCAAATCAAGGCACTGCAATGGGGAATCCCCTGGATAAGGCATCAGCAATTACATTTTGCCTTCCAGGGATATGTCTAATTACTATGTTGAACTCTTGTAAAATCAAAGACCATCTAAGAATTCTTTGTTTCTTACACTTCATGGAGTTAATAAATGTCAGGAGATTATGATCTGTGTATATGACAACTTGATTACCTGACAGGTATGTTTCAAACTTCTTAACTGCCAAAATCAAATAAAGATCTTCCTTCTCTACCACAGAATAATTAATTTGTGCCTTATCAAATTTACGAGAAACATAATATACAGGGTGTTCTAAACCATCTGGTCTTACCTGGAAAAGAACCGCACCTGCTCCTAAATCCGAAGCGTCTATGTGTATTATAAAGGGCTTATCAAATTGTGGACTGGCTAGTACAGGTGACGGTGAGAGAATTCCTTTCAACTTCTGAAAAGAGTTCTGACACTCCTGTGCCCACTTAAACTTTACCTGCTTTCTAAGAAGATTAGTTATAGGTGCAGCCACAATGGAAAAATTCTTACAATATCTTCTATAATATGCACACATCCCAATAAACCTCTGCACTGATTTCTTACTCGTTAGTACTGGGTAATCCACACTTGCCTGGATCTTGTCTTGCAACGGGACTTTCTTACCTTAGTAGATTGCTTGGAAAAGGGGTTTTTCGCTACAAGACATGCTGGTGAAGGTGCGTTTTTTTGTTTTGCCTATTCAAGGACATCCTCGGAAGGACAGTGATTGGTGTGATTGGAGCTTCTAACCCAATCTATCCTAACCTAACCTAAACTAGCCTCATCTAACCTATCCTGCAAGCCGAAGATGGTCCTCACCAGACTGAAACGCATGTGGTTACAGAAGCTTTAACGTTTATCAGAGTTTCTGCCGAGAGCAGCATTTATTGGACTATACCAGCTTGTGCTGAGAGCAGCAAGTATCACAATATACCAGCTTGTGCTGAGAGCAACAATAATCAAGTAGGCTGAGAAGTGCGTTCTGGCTACTAGGTACGACATATATATATATATATATATATATATATATATATATATATATATATATATATATATATATATATATATATATATATATATTATCCAAACCCTTACAGAGCAAGCTGAGCATCTGTTAAACAAATGGACCCAGTACGACATCCCCATCCAACTCAAGCAAACCATCAACAGTGAACTATTTGACCTGAAACAACAACATAAAACTCGTGTAGAAACAAAGACACTCTCTAGGTTAACAGCCCTAACCGGTGGACAGTTAAAGATCCCTCGTCCTAAAGATGGATACATTAACCTGACTTCTTATGATCTTACCCAGGACCAACGAGACCTCTTAAATCATGGTCTAAATTGTCAATTCATATCTAAACCAAAGATGCATAAAAAACGCCTGGAAATCGAAATGCTTCTGGACGACATCCATAAGGTAGAAGACAACAAAAAAGTCATCATCACTGACACACTTCAGGCTGAACTACTTGCAGAAGCGGGGAAAAAACGAGGAACATATTCATCTACAATCTTAACCCCACGACTCAAAGAAGCAGCAAAACAACTAAAAAATCTGAAAGACGTAACAATAAGAAAAGCCGACAAGACAGCAGCATATGTATTGATTCCTACCCAAGAATACATGAACAAAATTAGCGACATCCTTAGTGATGACACCAAATTTCAACGAATCACGAGGAACCCCGTGGAAGACCTTAAGCGGAAAGTAAACAAAACAATTACAGCAATCAACGCAAAGAAAGGTAGTGTGCATTTCAATAAACTTCAAGGCGACTATGGCTTAGGATATGCCTATAGCAATGTTAAGACAAACCAGGTAACCCACTACGCCCAATAATCAGCCAAATACCAACTCCAACGTATCATCTAGCAAAAAGACTCAATGAACTCCTAACTCCATACACTCCAAGTAAGTATAGTCTACAATCATCAGCAGATTACCTAGAATTAATCAAATCTACTCAGCCCGATGGAGTCATTGCTTCCCTGGACGTCGAATTCCTATTTACCAACGTCCCAGTCAACACAACCATAGGAATGATACTGGACAGAGTATACAGAGACGAGAGCACCCCCAAATTAGACATACCTGAGCCACACTTGAAGAGTCTTCTCGAAGCATGTACAAAGGAAGCCCCTTTCATCAGTCCACAAGGAGACATGTATTTACAAATAGACGGAGTAGCAATGGGCTCCCCCTTAGGAGTTTTATTTGCTAATTTTTATATGGGAACCATCGAAGACAGAGTCTTCAGTAGCAGACAAAAACCAACTGTATATTGCCGTTATGTAGATGACATATTCGCAATAGTAAAAGACTCAGCTGAACTAATTGATCTAAAAAGCCATCTAGAGAGGGAGAGTCAGTACTCCAATTTACACATGAAAATAGGGGAAATAACAGTCTGCCATTCTTGGATGTACTAATAACAAAAACAGGAACCTCTTTAAGCACCAACGTATATACCAAGCCCACCAACATAGGATTATGCCTGAACGGTAGAAGTGAGTGCCCCCAAGATACAAAGCCAGTGTTCTCAATGCTTATATTCGTCGTGCGCTTACCCACTGCTCTGAATGGAGCAACGTGAGTAGAGAGTTTGAAAGAGTAACTCAGGTATTGGTGAACAACGGATATAGCAACGCGGAAATAAACGCTGCTATAAGAAGACACTTGGACCGATGGTATAATCCTGAACCTAGAACAGAAACCACAATACCTCCAATAAAAGTATATTACAAATCAACCATGCACAGTGAACATATTAAAGAGGAAAGAATAATGAAAGAAATAATCCGTAAAGGAGTAAAAAGCACTACTCCTAACCAAAACATAGACCTGATAATATTCTACAAAACCAAGAACACTTCCGAACTCCTTATCAAAAACAGCCCGAAGCCGACGGAGAACCCTCTACAGCAGTCAAGCGTTGTATACATGTACACTTGCCCCCACGAAGGATGTAACCTTCAATCTAAGTACATAGGTATGACGTCGACCAAGCTGACGACGCGTTTGACATGTCATCTTCAATCCGGTGCCCCCAGGAATCACATGAGACAAGCCCATTACATCATCCTAACAAGAGAAATGTTGAACAAAAATACCTGTATAATAGACAAAACCCAAGATGCAAGAAGATTACAAATTTTTGAAGCAATTCACATAAGAATAGAACAACTTACCATGAACACCCAAATCACGGAACTATTTACTCTACCCACCATGAGAGTAAGGACAAGACCAGAACGTAACGATGCCAACACAGAAGACACTGTTCAACATAACAGGCCAATTACACCTGATTAATCTTTGTATGTAAAAAGGAGCTGCCTCGTATGGGCCAATAGGCCTTCCACAGTTACCTCTATTCTTATGTTTCACCCCCCATTTATCCCTTATGTATCCCCCCCCCCATGTTTTCACCTTTTTTGTCTTATCACCTGACCCAGTACGGGTATAAAATCAATGTCCAGAAAATTCTTTTTACTTGAGAATGAACCATGGAGGTTCGAAACGTTGTGCAAATTGTATAAATAAGTGTAATACATTCTATAGTAATTCACTTTTTAGTAATTTTCTTCACCTTGAAATTACGAAAATGAGTTTTGGAGAACTCTTTTAGCTAAGCCCTGATGCTAAGAAAATAGTTAGAGGGATAGAAGCCCTAAATCAGAAGATAGTAAATACAGAATATGCGGTCATATTTAATGAGACATATATATATTGGTGTATACTAGCAGCAGGTTTTCTTATAAACATGTCTCATTGAATATGACCGCATATTCTGTATTTACTATCTTCTGATTTAGGGCTTCTATACCTCTATCTATTTTCTTAGCATCAGGGCTTAGCTGAAAAAGGAGTTCTCCAAAACTCATTTTCGTAATTTCAAGGTGAAGAAAAAAGTGAATTTCTATAGAATGTATTACACATATTTATACAATTTGCACAACGTTTCGAACCTCCATGGTTCATTCTCAAGTGAAAAGAAGTTTCAGAACTGGTTGATTTATACCCGCACTGGGTCAGGTGATAAGACAATAAAGGTAAAAACATGGGGGGATACATAAGGGATAAATGGGGGGTGAAACATAAGAACATAAGAATAGAGGTAACTGCGGAAGGCCTATTGGCCCATACGAGGCAGCTCCTATCTACATACAAAGATTAATCAGGTGTAATTGGCCTGTTGTGTTGAACAGTGTCTTCTGTGTTGGCATCGTTATGTTCTGGTCTTGTCCTTACTCTCATGGTGGGTAGAGTAAACAGTTCCGTGATTTGGGTGTTCATGGTAGGTTGTTCTATTCTGATGTGAATTGCTTCAAGAATTTGTAATCTTCTTGCATCTTGGGGTTTGTCTATTACACAGGTATTTTTGTTCAACATTTCTCTTGTTAGGGTGATGTCATGGGCTTGTCTCATGTGATTCCTGGGGGCACCAGATTGAAGATGACATGTCAGACGAATCGTCAGCTTGGTCGACGTCATACCAATGTACTTAGATTGAAGGTTACATTCTTCATGGGGGGGCAAGTGTACATGTATACAACGCTTGACTGCTGTAGAGGGTTCTCCGTCGGCTTCGGGCTGTTTTTGATAAGGAGTTCAGAAGTCTTTTTGGTTTTGTAGAATATGATCAGGTCTATGACCATATTTTGTAGAATATGATCAGATCAAATATATTTATATGCAATAGACGATCACTAAACACTGATCATTTGTATGCGGAAAATCCACAGAGAAATGGGAAAGAGAGATGAACGTTTCGGCCTATCTGGGCCTTTGTCAACACCTGACTGAAAGAAATCACAAAGAGAGAGTGGAGGCAGACACTAGACCTGACCACCATCTCCTTGGGGAAAGAATTAACCAGAAAGAGGTATAGATTAGCTTAGAGTGGTCAGAAGGATTTAAGCGGGAAGAATAAAAGCTTAAAGAAACAACCTCATTGAACCTACATAAAATATTAAAATTATATTGTTATGAGACAATATAACTATCATAGTTTTTTCTTAAACTGTTGTGCAATATTGTAACTTAAAACAGGGTTAAGTTTGTGCATACCAGTACTAACATTGAGAAGATTTGGACATGGACTAATTAGGGCAGACTCAATTAAATTCCGTTCCACAAAGCCATTGCAATTTATTTATTTTATTTATTTATATATATACAAGAAGGTACATTGGGTTTATGAGAATACATTGGATAGTACAGTATTTACATTCTTGTAAAGCCACTAGTACGCACAGCGTTTCGGGCAGGTCCTTAATCTAGCAGATAATTTTAAGTAGGTAATTTCAATCAGAATTGATAAATGATAAAGATACATTACAAGAGAAAAATGAGATGAGAGAGATAAGTAGGTATATTAAAGCACATTGTTATATTAAAGCTCTGATTGATTACATTGACAGCTTGATTATTAATTTAAACAAGGTTAATGGACACCATACAGCAGATTGCCAGCACATATAAGACAGCAATGATCACAATGGTAAAGATGTTCAGATTGGGTACATAAGGATTGGGAGACTGGGTAGCAAAAGATACAGATAAACAAGATTTATAAACACCATACAACAGATTGGCAGCACATATAAGAAAACAGCAATGATCACAATAGAAAAGATGTTCAAATTGGGAACATAAAGGTTGGGAGATTGGGTAGCAATTGATACAGTGCAATTTTAAGGCAAAAAGTGAAAAACTATGAAGATGAAATTAGGTACTTTTTAGTATTGATTTTGAATGATGTAAAAGTTGGACAGCTTTTCAATTCAGTAGGGAGTGAGTTCCATAAACTGGGTCCCTTTATTTGCATAGAGTGTTTACACAGATTAAGTTTAACTCTGGGGATATCAAAGAGATATTTATTTCTGGTGTGGTGATAATGGGTCCTATTACATCTGTCCAAGAAGAGTTTCAGACAAGGATTTGCATTTAAGAACAGGGTTTTGTAAATGTAGTTGACACAAGAGAATTTGTGGAGTGAGATTATGTTTAGCATGTTTAGGGAGTTAAACAAGGGGGCTGTGTGTTGTCTGAAAGCAGAATTTGATATTATTCTGATAGCAGATTTTTGCTGGGTGATGATGGACTTGAGGTGGTTTGCAGTGGTTGAACCCCATGCACAGATACCATAGTTGAGATAGGGATAGATTAGTGCATAATATAGAGAGATGAGAGCAGAGTTAGGAACATAATATCTGATTTTGGAGAGTATACCAACTGTTTTAGAGACTTTCTTAGTTATGTGTTGTATGTGGGTACTGAAGTTGAGTCTCTTGTCTAGGAATATGCCAAGAAACTTTCCATCATTTTTATTGCTAATGTTTACATTGTCAATCTGAAGCTGAATTGCATTTGCAGATTTGCTTCCGAATAGGATGTAGTAGGTCTTTTCTATGTTAAGTGTTAGTTTGTTGGTTGACATCCATAAGTGGACTTTTTTTAGTTCATTATTAACAACACCATTTAGTGTATGTGGGTTGGGGTTGGAGTAGATGAGGGTAGTATCATCAGCAAACAAAATAGGTTTCAGAATGTTAGAGACATTAGGCAGATCATTAATGTATATAAGAAAAAGAAGAGGTCCCAAGATGCTGCCCTGTGGCACTCCAACAGTTATTGGTAGAATGGGAGAGATTATATTATTGATGGCTACACATTGGTGTCTATCACTAAGATAGGATTGGATATAGTCCAGTGCATGGCCTCGGATTCCATAATGATGGAGTTTACTTAAGAGGTAATCGTGATTAACAGTATCAAAGGCCTTTCTCAGGTCAATGAAGAGTCCAATTGGAAACTCATTTTTGTCAAGAGCTGAGTAAATTATATCAAGGAGACTAATAATTGCATCGTTGGTACTCTTTTGAGAGCGGAATCCAAACTGACAGGGGCTAAGAATGTCTAATTTTTCGAGATAGGAGTAGAGCTGTTTGTAGATAATTTTTTCAAATATTTTTGATAGTATGGGTAGGTTCGATATTGGTCTATAGTTGTTTATGTCTGACGGATTACCTCCCTTATGAACTGGCGTTACTCTTGCTTTTTTAAGGATATCAGGGAAGGTATGACACTCAAGGGATTTGTTGAACAGCAGAGCTATAGGTGGCGCAAGGGCATGGAAGGCGCTCTTGTATACAATGGATGGGATTTCACTGATGTTCTCAGCTTTGGTTTTTAGTGAGTGTATGATGGACACAACATCTGACGGGCTGACTGGTGAGAGGAGAAGAGAGTTTGGATAGCTGCCTGAGAGATATGTGTTGATATGTGTCTGAGTCTGTGGGATTTTACTTGCAAGGTTAGCACCAACCGATGAAAAGAAGCTATTAAATTCATTCGCCATTTCTAAGTCAGATGACAGTGTAAGGCCATCCTTAGAGAGTGTTATCTGGTTGTGGGAGTGTTGTTTAGTTCCCAGGATGTTAGAGATGGTATTCCATGTGCTTTTCATGTTGCCTTTTGCTTCTTTGAATCTAGTCTCATAATATGAAAGTTTTGCTTTTCTTATGATACTGGTAAGCACTGATGAGTACCTTTTAACTACTTCCATTGAAACTAGGCCACTCCTAAATTTCTTTTCGTATTCATGTTTTTTGTTGATTGATTTAATTATGCCACTTGTGAGCCACGGGTTATTTTTTCTTTTATCAGTTACTTGTTTGGTAAGGAGGGGACAGTGAGTGTTGTAGAGGCTTAGAGTTTTGGAGAGAAAGAGGTTAGTTGATGAGTTTATATCCTGTGAATTATTAAATTCAGATTCCCAGTTAATATTGTGGAGTGCATTAGAGAGATTGCCTAAAGCTGATTCACTATGTAGCCTGAATGAAAGTTTTTTGGTTTCTGGTGGTGATGTGTCAATGTTTGCTATGAGGAAAGTAGGATAGTGGTCAGTTGTTCTGTCATAAATTACCCCAGATGTAAGGGGAGCTGTTATATTAGTCCATAGGTGATCCAGGGTAGTGGCAGATGTTTGAGTGACTCGGGTGGGCTTGGTGATTGTGGGGATTAGCATACAGGAGTGCATGCTGTTACGGAAATAGTCAACTTGAGGGTTGTTTTGAAGACCCAGGTCAATATTGAAATTACCTCCCAGAATGATGTGATTTTTGTTGAGATTGTTATTTATGATAAGATTCCTTACATTGTCAGAGAATAAAGCTATGTTGGTATTAGGAAATCTATAGATGGCACCGATTATCAGGGAGGATTTAAGGGATTTACTGGAGAACTTGGCAAAGGTATATTCACAATAGTCGTCTCTATCACTAATGACACTATTGCAAGTGAAGGTATCTTTGTAATATATTGCTGTACCGCCACCTTTTTTATTAGGCCTGCAGTTATGAATGGCTTTATAACCAGCTAAATTGTAGAGTTGGGTATAGTCATTACTTAGCCAAGTTTCTGTTAAAATGATGAAAGATAATTTAGTACCTAGTGCTGTAAGAAGTGCATTTATATCATCAAAATGTTTACCAAGTGACCTAACATTTTGGTTGTAAACTGATAAGCAGGTGCTATTTAGGAGTTTGTTTTTTGCAAGATTTGCTGTGTAATACCTGCAATAATGATGATCAATGTGCTGATTTGTGTGGATATGGGACAGAAGATTTCGATCTGGATCAATATCAGTAAGCATATAGATAAGATAATGTCACGATACAATAAGATAAGCAATTTCAGGAACAGATGAAAAGTAAATCTGCTGTAAAATAGAAAGTTATTATAGCAAAACACAGCAATATAATAATATAACAATACAATAAGAGCTTACAAAGTATTGAGTCTGCTGAAATTAGAGAATAATTATGGCAAAACACAACAATAAATGCAAGTAAACAAAAGAATTGAAACAATTAGAGGTATAATAAAAGTCACTAGATAGCCATGGAGGATACACAAGTTTGGTGGAGAGAACAAAAAAATCAGTAGAGACTGTCAAGATGAATATATAAAAAAAAATTGACAAATTATAATTGTAAAGTAAAATAATCTTAAAGATAATAAATTTTAATTAGCTTAGTTTTAACCTATAATTAGAATGAACTTAATTAAAAGAACAAAATGAGATCAATAATTGATTTCAAAAAATGACATAGATCAATACAATTAAATTTACAATTTAAATGGAATAGGGTAAGATTAGATTTAAGAGTAAAATTTTACAATGCAACTGAGGTAGATGCTTGCATAAGTGCATGGAGACTTGATGGATTATTTAGGAAATTATATGAATGAGAGAACATTAGGTAAATGGTAAGGCAGAGACAGCACCTTAGACAAAGTTAGATTAAGTTAGGTTAGGCTCAGGCACTGAAAGAGTTATTTTAAGTACTGGCATTGGTCGGGTTCAGGTTTTCAGATATACCACAATCACTTAAGAAGGCCAGGAGTTGTTGGTCACATTTTATTTCATATCTTTTTCCTGTACTTTCCTTCTTCGCAAAAATCGTTCCATTCCTAGTGTAGCACTGCTTGATAAGACCAGGGTTTTGTTTGCGAATTTGACGCAGCCTGAAGAGGAGGGATCCACGCTGCTCTGTAAGACACTCATTTATATAGAGGTTGGTGTTATACTTAGCAGCTGATTGTATGAGGTCAAACTTCGCAGAGGGATTTGCAAGTTTGATGAGCATTCTCCTACTGTTACGGGGACTGTTTTTATCTATCCTGATAGCTGATTTGATTTCAACATTGACTCTGATCTTTGAATTAATTAGGGTGTGGGCTATGTTACAACAATTCTCACCTTGTTGTTCATCAGGTAGATCAGTAGAGCTAATTATCAGGGAGTCATGAAGTTGTTGTTGCTCTTGGTCATCTTCGGAAGCCGCCTGGTGAATCTGAAGGAGATTGATCTGTTTTTCCAGCTTTTGAAGGAGGTCACTTTGAGCTGAGAGGGTTTCCTCGGCCTGAATCTTATGTATTTGATCCATTGCATCATTTGCAACAGTTTGTAAGTTGAGAATTTCTGGTTGTTGTTCGTCGACGATTCAAGGAGGCGGTCTATGGTATGTTGTTGTCGGGTGACTGTGGCTTGGAGGGCCGAAATAGCTTCAGATTGCATTTGCACAAGGTTGTGCAGTTTCTGAAGCCATGGGTTACTTCTGAGAGGTTTGAAGTTTAGACAGGGAGCCATAGATTGAATGAATTCTACAGCTAGAGATTCCAGGTGAGTTGAAGGGGGGGGGGGGAGTGAGGAGGGGGAGCGGATGCTGTGTTTACCAACATCGGCAGCGATTGCAGAGTTGCCAGTGTTCCATTCAGATCTCTAGGAGTAATGGATCCAGAGCGAGAGGCACCCCTACCTTGCTTGTTGTTATGTTTGGGCATGTTTTCAGCGATAGATTCTTGGTAGTGTTTCTAAAGGTAGATACTTGATGAATTATAGTAGGGATGGGCGTATGGGGAACGCTTGGCAGAAGGGTCGTAGATAGGCAGGCTTAAAATGGTTAATTTTGGTTGATTACTGTCAGGGTTCACTGTGAGTTATGGCATATTAAGTCTCCATGCACTTAACTCGCGCTGGGCAGCAGTTAGGCCATGCAACGTTGAGTGGAGACGAAATTAACACGAATTTTAACAATTTTTTTAATAAATTGCCTTTGTGGAACGCCCCATTCCAATTAATTGCGTGATCACACAAACTTGGATGTAGATACAAGGCCTTCGACGTTTGGGCAGTTCTTATACTATAAGCATGTTTGGACATACGTAATTGTAAGGATTTTCCTGTTTGTCCAAGGTACACAGACTCACAATCATTGCAGGGAATCGAATACACACAACCTGCTGTACCAGGGGAGTTTTTTATTAAATTAGACTTGATCGTATTATTAGTGAACACCAAATTGATATTAAGGTTCTTAAAAACTGGGGAAAGTTTCTCCAATCCCATCGCATAAGGTACCACCAATGAGTTTCTAATTTCTGGTTTCGCTTTGGAGACATTATTATAAAACGTACGTTTAGCTTTCCCAAACGAACAATCCAAAAACATCTTAGGGTACTGTAAACTCTTCCCAATTTCATATATTTTAGCTATCTTTTCATCAAAAAACTCAGGGCTGCATACCCTCAAAGCTCGAAGAAACATTCCTGAAAATACTGCCTGTTTAACTTTACTATGATGATTCGAATAATAATGAACAAACGAACCCACGTTGGTAGGTTTTCTATACACATTAAATTTGAACCTTCTATTGACTCTATGAATCAAAATGTCCAAAAACGGAAGAGTACCATTCTCCTCATTTTCACATGTGAATTTTATTGAAGGTGCCAAAGAATTAAGTTCATTAAGAAAAACAATTTGGTCTTGGTCACTCGGCAATAAGCACAAAATGTCATCGACATACCTAAACCAGACTACATTAGAGGGGATAAGCCTGGATAAGATTTTTGTTTCGAAGAACTCCATATACAAATGGCTCAAAACTGGGGATAGGGGATTGCCCATCGCCATTCCAAATGTTTGTTTGAAAATTTTTCCATTGAAACTGAAATAATTGTCTTTTATACATAATTTGATAAGTTGCAACACATTATTGGTCTGCAAGCTTAAATTGTATTTAGGCAGTTCCTCCCGTAGGTATTCTAACAAATCATCAACAGGTACTTTAGTGAATAAAGCAGTCACGTCAAAACTTACTAGTTTAAAATCAAAATTCAAATTTAGTGTGGATAGCTTATTAATTAAGTCTACATTGTTAGTTAAGTGTGAGTTAGAAATAGTACAAACGATAGGGGACAAAACTTTGACCAACCATTTAGAAAGTTTTTAAGCCGCCAAATCAACTGAACTAATAATGGGTCTAACTGGATTATAAGGTTTATGGGTTTTTATAAGACCATACATGTAAGGAAGAGAGACTGTGTCCAAAGGCGTTAAAGAGTTGATTTCTAGGCTAACAAGTCGATCTCCCTCTCTTCCTTACATGTATGGTCTTATAAAAAACCCACAAACGTTTTTTGAACCTACTCAAGAAAAGAGTTTTTCATCAGTAGGTTGGCCGTTTTAACATCTAACCTACTCATGAAAAACTCTCCAGACACAAAGCAGAACGCATTAAAAGAGACCAACGTCGTCTATGCCTTTAAATGCCCACTTGGCGACTGTAAGCCCCAAAGAACTCAGTATATAGGCAAGACAACAACATCTCTTTTCAGGCGATTCACAATGCATATACAACAGGGCTCCATTAAGGAACATATAATCTCTTCCCACAACCAGACCATCACCAGAGTTACTAACAAACAACACAGAAATCATCGATAGATACAGCGATAGCAGGCGGCTTGATATCTGCGAGGCACTCACTACACGAATAAGGAGTACAGGTCATCTGCGAGGCACTACACGAATAAGGAGTACAGGCTAGATCACGATTCACTCTGTCTGATACACGGGCCACAGGGATAAGAGTCTCGTTGCACGTAGAATCACTGTTTACCAACGTACCTGTGAATGAAACAATCGGGATGATAGCGGACAGAGTGTATCGTGATCCGGCCTGTACTCCTCTTGACATACCAGAAAACATTCTAAGGAAACTACTCCAAGCTTGTACTAAAGAGGCACCCTTCTTGAGCCCGGATGGGCACATGTATAAGTAAGTAGTTGGGGTCGCCATGGGTTCTCCCCTAGGTGTCCTGTTTGCGAACTTCTACATGGGTACCATCGAACAAAAGGTCTTAGTCGACATGAACTTGAAACCTGCCATATACTGCAGGTATGTTGACGACATTTTTACACAGGTACCTGATGTCAGACATCTGCAGGAGCTGAAGGAGGCATTTGAGCGGAATTCTGTGTTGCATTTCACTTACAAGATGGAGAAGGATGGGAAGCTGCACTTTCTAGATGTAAGTCATGGAAAGGAGTGGAGGTTTCCACACTGCAGTCTACACTAAGGAAACAAACATAGGAATGTGCCTCAATGCCAACAGTGACTGCCCAGACAGGTACAAGAGGAGTGTTGTTAATGCTTATGTCGACCGTGCTCTCAGCCACAGCTCAGGATGGAAGCAAGTCGATGAAGAACTCTGTAGGGTAAGGCAGGTCCTAGTCAACAACAGCTTCTCCAATGGTTTCGTTGAAGACATCATAAAAAGGAAAGTGAAACGCCATGCAACCTCTGAAGAGACAACTAACACAACACCTGTACCCCCTATTAGGCTATTTTACAGGAACTTCTTTTCCACTGCTCATAAAACGGAAGAAAGGGTCCTGAAAGATATTGTTAATAGAAACGTTATCCCTACAGGCAAAAATCAGAAGATACAATTGACGATTTACTATAAAACCAAGAAAACGGCCAACCTACTCATGAGAAACTCTCCAGACACAAAGCAGAACGCTTTAAAAGAGACCAATGTCGTCTATGCCTTCACTTGGGGACTGTAAGCCTCAAAGAACTCAGTATATGGGCAAGACAACAACATCTCTTTCCAGGCAGTTAACGATGCATAAGCAACAGGGCTCCATTAAGGAACATATAATCTCTTCCCACAACCAGACCATCTTCAGAGAAGTATTAACAAAAAACACGGAAATCATCGATAGATACAGCGATAGCAGGCGGCTTGATATCTGCGAGGCACTACACATTAAGAAGTCAACACCAGCAATCAACAGCCAATTAATGCACAACTATATTCTACCCACTTCAAGACTCCGCACCAATATAGAAGCATCAAGAAATATGGGCCAATAGGCCCTTTGCAGTTACTTCCATTCTTCCCTTTAACTTACACAATATTATAACCATTGTTTCGTGTTCTGTCTTGTGTTGAAAGTTTGTTTTCACCTCATCCAAATCTGTTGTAACGTATCACCTCACCCAAATGCAGGTATAAAATGAAAGCTGTTTAAACTCTAATTAGTGTTTGCAGGTTATAGTTGTGTGTGTATTTTATTTTTATTTTATTTTATTTATGCATATACAAGAATGTACATTGGGAATGTGAGGATACATAATATGGTAATTACAGTCTTGTAAAGCCACTAGTACGCGCAGCGTTTCGGGCAGGTCCCTAATCTAAGAAAATTTTAAGGAGGTAAATACTTGCAAAATTTATAGACAAAAAAATTATAACAGTTACATGGAATGAAAAAAAAGATGAGAGAAAATTGTAGGTACAGTATATTAAAGCACATAGGTAGCTAAGATTAATTGCAATGACTGCTTGAATGGTAGTTGACAAAAATTGGTAGGCACAATACAGCAGAAACAATATAAGATTGATTGCAATGACTGCTTGAATGGTAGTTGACAAAAATTGGTAGTCACAATACAGCATATGGCTAGCACATAAAAGAGGACAGCAATGAACACAATGATAAGGTTGTTTGTTACTACATAAAAATTAGGAGATTGGGTAACACTAGGTACAGAGCAAATTTAAAGCTCAGTGTAGGAAACTAAGGAGATGAAATTAGGTACTTTTTGGTTTTGCTTTTAAATAAGGCAAAAGTTTTACAGTTTTTCAATTCACTAGGGAGTGAGTTCCATAGACTAGGTCCCTTAATTTGCATAGAGTGTTTACACAGATTAAGTTTGACCTTGGGGATATCAAAGAGATATTTATTTCCGGTGTGGTGATAATGGGTCCTATTACATCTGTCCAGGGAGAGTTTCAGAGCATGGTTTGCATTTAAGAACAGGGTTTTGTAAATGTAGTTGGCACAAGAGAATGTGTGGAGGGAGTTAATATTTAGCAAGTTTAGGGATTTAAACAAGGGAGCTGAGTGTTGTCTGAAAGCAGAGTTAGTTATTATTCTGATAGCAGATTTTTGCTGTGTGATGATGGGCTTAAGGTGGTTTGCAGTGGTAGACCCCCATGCACAGATACCATAATTAAGATAGGGGTAGATTAGTGCATAATATAGTGAGAGGAGAGCATAGTTAGGAACATAATATCTGATTTTGGAGAGTATACCAACTGTCTTAGAGACTTTCTTAGTTGTGTGTTGAATGTGGGTACTGAAGTTGAGTCTCTTGTCTAGGAATAGGCCAAGAAACTTGCCATAATTTTTATTACTGATGTTAATGTTGTCTATCTGTAGCTGAATTGCATTTGATGATTTGCTTCCAAATAAGATGTAGTAAGTCTTTTCGATATTTAATGTTAGTTTGTTCTTTGACATCCATAAGTGGACTTTTTTTAATTCATTATTTAGTGTATGTGGGTTGAGGTCTGAATAGATAAGGGTAGTATCGTCAGCAAACAATATAGGTTTGAGAATATTAGAGACATTAGGCAGATCGTTTATATATATAAGAAATAGAAGAGGTCCTAAGATACTGCCCTGTGGCACTCCAACGGTAATTGGTAAAGTGGAAGAAGTTGTATCATTGATGGTTACATATTGGTGTCTGTCACTAAGATAGGATCGGATGTAGTCAAGGGCAAGGCCTCGGATTCCATAATGCTAGAGTTTAAGTAAGAGGTAGTTGTGATTAACAGTATCAAAGGCTTTTCTTAGGTCAATGAAGAGTCCAATCGGAAACTCATTTTTGTCAAGGGCTGAGTAGATAACGTCAAGGAGACTAATGATTGCATCGTTGGTGCTCTTTTGGGACCGGAAGCCAAACTGGCAGGGGCTGAGTATGTCGAATTTTACGAGGTAGGTATAGAGCTGTTTGTAAATAATTTTTTCAAATATTTTTGATAGAATGGGTAGATTTGATATTAGTCTATAATTGTTTATGTCCGCCGGATTGCATCCTTTATGGACTGGCGTTACTCTTGCTTTTTTTAGGATATCAGGGAAGGTGTGACACTCTATAGATTTGTTGAACAGTAGAGCTATGGGTGGGGCAAGGGCATGGGAGGCTCTCTTGTACACAATGGACGGAATTTCACTGGTGTTCCCTGCCTTGGTTTTTAGAGAGTGTATGATGGACACAACATCTGCCGGGTTGATTGGTGAAAGGAGAAGAGAGTTTGGATAGCTGCCTGAGAGATATGTGTTAATATGTGTCTCAGTCTGTGGGATGTTACTGGCAAGATTAGCACCAACCGATGAAAAGAAACTATTAAATTCATTTGCCATTTCTAAATCAGTTGACGGTATATCCCCATCCTTGTAGAGTTTTATTTGGTTATGTAAGTGTAGTTTAGATCCTAGGATACTAGAGATTGTTTTCCAAGTGCTTTTCATGTTGCCTTTTGCTTCATTGAATCTATTCACATAATATGCAAGTTTTGCCTTTCTTATGATACTGGTAAGCATTGATGAGTACTTTTTAGCTACTCCCTTTGAAACTAGGCCAATCCTAAGTTTCTTTTCATATTCATGTTTCTTGTTGATTGAGTTGAGAATGCCACTTGTGAGCCATGGATTGTTTAATCTTTTGTCAGTTACTTGCTTGGTAAGAAGGGGACAATGAAGGTTGTGGAGGCTTAGAGTTTTGGAGAGGAAGAGGTTAGCTAATGAATTTATATCCTGGGTATTATTGAATTCAGAATCCCAGTTAATATTGTAAAGTGCCTCTGTAAGATTGCCTAAAGCTGATTCACTGTGTAGCCTAAATGAAAGTTTCTTGCTTTTTGGTGGTGTTATGTCCATGTTCGCTATGAGAAAGGTAGGATAATGGTCAGTTGTTCTGTCGTAGATTATACCAGATACAAGGGGAGCTGTTATGTTTGTCCATATGTGGTCCAAGGTAGTGGCTGATGTTTGAGTGACTCGGGTAGGTTTGGTGATTGTGGGGATTAGCATACAGGAGTTCATGCTGTTAAGGAAATAGTCAACTTGAGAGCAATTTTGTTGACCCAGGTCAATATTAAAGTCTCCTCCCAGAATGATGCGGTTTTTGTTGAGATTGTTGTTTATAATAAGATTCCTTAGGTTGTCTGAGACAGAAGCTATGTTAGTATTGGGAAATCTATAGATGGCTCCAATAGTCAAAGAGGATTTAAGGGATTTAATTGTAAACTGAGCAAAAGTATACTCACAGTAGCCATCTCTGTCACTAATAACACTGTTGCAGATAAATGTATCTCGGTAATATATAGCTGTGCCACCACCTTTTTTATTAGGCCTACAGTTATGAATGGCTTTATAACCAGCTAAGTTGTAAAGTTGGGTATAGTCTTTATTTAGCCAAGTTTCTGTTAAAATAATGAACGATAAGTTAATACCTAGTGCCGTGAGTAATGCATTTAAATCGTCAAAATGTTTACCAAGTGATCTAACATTTTAGTTATAAACTGATAGACAGGTGCTATTTTGGAGTTTGTTTTTAGCCTGGTGTGATGTGAAATACTTGCAATAATGATGATCAATGTGCTGGTTGGTGTAGATATGAGACAGAAGATTTTGATCAGGATCAATATCAGTGTGCATAGAGATGCAGAGGGATCACGATACAAGATAAAGCAAAACACAAGAATAAAAGCAAATACAATAAAATAGTAACAATTTAGAAGTAAAATAAAGATCCAATAGATAGCCAGGGAGGACACAGAAGTTACATAAAATAAAAAACAAAAAATCAGTAGAGACTGACAATATAAATGTAAAATAAAAACTAATAAGAAAAATAATAATCATAAAAAAATAATCTTGAAGATAATTAGCTTAGTAATGGTTAATTAAAATCCTATAATTGGTATGAACCTAAGAAAACATTGAGCTCAAATAGATAATTCCGAGAGAAAAAAAAAAGAAAAGAAAAAAAGATGACATGTAAATCTAATTAAATCTTGATATTTACTCTAATATAAATCTAAGTGTAAAAATAAACAGGGTGAGAGTATATTAATGTGGAAGATTTTACTAAGATACTGAGGTAGATGCTTATATAAACAATTATACTATTAATTAATTCCAATAAATGATTACAAGAAACAAATACCAAGATACTTTAAGTAACAGGGTAATAAAAAGCCCTAGGTTTAGTGACAAGGGGATTAACTAAGACCAAATAATTAAGAGTATAAAACAGGCAAAGATGACAAACAAAAAAATAAAAAAAAAATAAAAAAAAAACTTTGGAAAGGAAAGGCAGAGATTAAGTACACTTTGGTAGTATGTGAGACTACAAATTATGTTCTGGTTATTCAGCTGATATCCCACAATCATCCAGGAAAGTGAGGTGTGCTTCAGTGGTTATGACATAAGTTTTTCCAGAGTCAGTCTTCCTAGCTATTATTTTACCATCGCGCACAAAACAATGTTTAATAGCAGTGGATCTTTTGCAGATTCCACGTAGTTTAAATAAGAGATTTTTTCTGAATCTGGTTAGACATTCGTTCACATAAACATTGGATTTCCTAGCGACTGCAGCAGTGATAAGGTCTGACTTGCGGGAGCAGCTATCTAACTTCACACGAATCTTTCTCTTGTTTGTACCAGATGATTTCGTACCCACTCTATAAGCTGACTTAATGTCTCCTGCTTCGATTGAATAATTCAACTTAGTACGCAATTCCTGGATCACGATGGCAGTACAGTCTTCTCTGTCAGTTTCATGGGGAAAATCATGTGATGAGATGATGACAGAATCAAGGAGCTTAAGTTGGTCTGATTCGTCTTGGGTTGCAGTGTGTTGCTGTTGTTGGGAGTTAAAATGATTCTCTAACTTTTGTAACATCTCTTCTTGCTTCTTAGAGGTTTCTGCTGATTTAGAGTTAGTAACCGAGATCTGAAGAGAGCTTAATTCCTGTTCGAGGTGGTCGACTCTCACAGACAGATCTTGGTTAATCTTGTGCATGGCCAAAGCATCACTCTGTAGCTTCATTATCAGGTCCGACTGCTCTCGGATTATAGACTTTTGGTCATCATGTATTTGAGTCAATAATTTGAGCCATGGATTATCAGCGAGACGCTTAAAGTCAGAACATGGGGAGGCAGCTCGTTTAAGTTGCTCCATATGTATGGAGCAACTCATATCAAATCTAGTGAGGGATTTGGTGAGTATGGTTGGAGCTCTGAGAGCAGAGAGGGATTCCCTGCGGGAGGAGGTGCGACGGCTGGTAATTCGGGAGGAAACGAAAAAGGAGGCCAGTGTTGACGGGACCTCATTAAGAAGGACTGACGGGACCAGTATTAAGAAGTCCTCGTCTTGGCAAGTTGTGAAAAACAGGGGTCTTAAGAAGACCTTGGCAAAACCGACAACTAATAGCCTACACCTAAGGACTTTTAATGCATTTGACGTATTAGAGGACGAGTGCTGTGTTGAACCTGTTGTTCAACGAGGTGGCAAAGACAAAGTAACGAGGAGCATTAAAGCGCAGGTCCCTCAAACTGCTCGAAAGGAAAAGGGAGAATCGAAGCGAATTTTGGTTGTGGGAGATTCCCAGGTGAGGTATTTAGACAGAACGTTTTGTGCCAGAGATAGGGGGAACAGATTAAGGGTTTGCTATCCGGGAGCTGGAATTGGTGATATTGTTGGAAACATGAATGATCTGTCTCAGATTTTAATGGACCTATCCTTTCCCTAGTCTTAGTTCGATATAACTGAAAAAACCCTTTAGGATTTGACTTTGCTTGCTCTGCTATGCGAACTTCATAGTTTCTTTTTGCTTTTCTATTCTCCTTTTTAACATTTCTAACCAGTTGTATGAATTCCTGTTCTAACCTGACTTCCCCATTCTTAATCCTTTTGTACCAAGCTCTCTTTCTACCTATAAGATTCTTTAAATTATTTGTTATCCACTTTGGGTCATTAATATTCGACCTATTCAATTTGTATGGTATACTACGTTCCTGTACTTTGTTTAGAATATTCTTAAATAAGTTATATATTAAATCCACATCGAAATCCCCTTTTACGTCACCTATCGCTGGGTTCATGTCTCGCTCTAAGACCGGCCCTCACCCCATACCCAAGAGTTTCCAATCTATTTGACCCAAAAAACACAAATTAATGACTTCGAAATAGGGAGTGAGCTAGAGAACAGTGATCACAAAGTAACCAGATTTAGCATAGAATGGAATAGACCTGAAGGAGAAAATTCTGTTAAAGTGCCAGATATTCGAAAAGCTGATTTTAAAAGCCTAAGAAATTTTTTGGGTCAAATAGATTGGAAACTCTTGGGTATGGGGTGTGGGCCGGTCTTAGAGCGAGACATGAACCCAGCGATAGGTGACGTAAAAGGGGATTTCGATGTGGATTTAATATATAACTTATTTAAGAATATTCTAAACAAAGCACAGGAACGTAGTATACCATACAAATTGAATAGGTCGAATACTAATGACCCAAAGTGGATAACAAATAATTTAAAGAACCTTATAGGTAAAAAGAGAGCTTGGTACAAAAGGATTAAGAATGGGGAAGTCAGGTTAGAACAGGAATTCATACAACTGGTTAGAAATGTTAAAAAAGAGATTAGGAAAGCAAAAAGAAACTATGAAGTTCGCATAGCAGAGCAAGCAAAGTCAAATCCTAAAGGGTTTTTTCAGTTATATCGAACTAAGACTAGGGAAAGGATAGGTCCATTAAAATCTGAGACAGGTCAAATAACGGATAATGACAAGGAGATGAGTAGTATTTTTAACAAATATTTTATATCTGTATTTACTAAAGAAGAACTTAACAATATGCCTTCAGCCGAACAAGTCTATGTGGGTGGGGATGAGGACAGGTTGACTAGTTTAGCAGTTACCAGGGAGGATGTAATTAAACAATTAGAAAAACTAAAACCAAACAAATCCCCAGGGCCGGATGAAGTGTTTGCCAGGGTGCTTAAAGAATGCAAAGAGGAGCTTTCCGAGCCACTGTCTACCATATTTAATAAATCAATAGAGTCAGGCAGAGTGCCAGTCATGGAAGGTAGCTAATGTGGTACCAATTTTTAAGAAAGGAGATAGATCACTTGCGTCAAACTATCGGCCAATTAGCCTAACGTCTATTGTGGGAAAGTTACTTGAATCAATAATTGCAAATAAAATTCGTCTCCATCTTGAAAAACATAAATTAATAAATGAGTCGCAACATGGGGTCTCGTAGCCTGGTGGATAGCGCGCAGGACTCGTAATTCTGTGGCGCGGGTTCGATTCCCGCACGAGGCAGAAACAAATGGGCAAAGTTTCTTTCACCCTGAATGCCCCTGTTACCTAGCAGTAAATAGGTACCTGGGTGTTATTCAGCTGTCACGGGCTGCTTCCTGGGGGTGGAGGCCTGGTCGAGGATCGGGCCGCGGGGACACTAAAGCCCCGAAATCATCTCAAGATAACCTCAAGATGGTTTTACAAATGGCCGTTCATGTTTAACAAATTTGCTAACTTTTTATTCCAGCATAGTTGAGGCAGTTGATAGTGGTAAGGATTATGATGTTGTGTACCTTGATTTTAGCAAAGCTTTTGATACAGTGCCACATGAAAGACTAATTAAAAAAATAGAGGCTCATGGTATTGGGGTGCTATATTAACTTGGATTAGGGCATGGCTATTCCAAAGGAAACAGAGAGTTAGTATAAATGGGGTTAAGTCAGAGTGGGATAATGTTGTTAGTGGAGTACCTCAGGGCTCTGTCCTGGGACCTCTGGTGTTTATAATATATATAAATGATTTAGATTCAGGTTTTAGTAGCAACATTTGCAAATTTGCCGATGATACGAAAATCGGTAGGGAAATTAATTCGGAGGAGGACTCACTATCACTTCATGTTTATCTAGATAGGGTTTTGAAATGGTCAAATGATTGGCAAATGCAGTTTAATGCTGATAAATGTAAAGTTCTGAGGCTAGGAAATGATGATAGAGTTACAAGATACGAGCTAGATGGTGTTGAGATTGCGAAGTCGGATTGCGAAAGGGATCTGTGAGTTATGATTAGTAAGAATTTAAAACAAAAGGATCAATGCATGAATGTTCGTAATAAGGCGAATAGGACACTGGGATTTATTAATCGAAGCGTTAGTAACAAGACACCTGGTGTGGTTCTTAAGCTATATCTTGCTCTGGTTAGGCCCCATTTAGATTATGCAGTTCAGTTTTTGTCGCCGTATTATAGAATGGATATAAATTCACTTGAACATGTCCAACGTAGGATGACTAAGTTAATTCCCCAAATTAGAAATCTTTCATATGAAGAAAGATTAACAAAGCTTAAGTTGCATTCACTGGATAGGCAAAGAGTTAGGGGTGACATGATAGAGGTTTACAAGGGGATGAATGGACATAACAGGGGGGATATTAATAGGGTATTAAAAATATCAACACAAGACAGAACACGAAACAATGGGTATAAATTGGATAAGTTTAGATTTTGGAAAGACTTGGGTAAATACTGGTTCAGTAACAGGGTTGTTAATTTGTGGAACCAATTGCCGCGTAACGTGGTGGAGGTGGTGTCTCTCGATTGTTTCAAGCGCGGGTTGGACAAGTATATGAGTGGGATTGGGTGGTTATAGAATAGGAGCTGCCTCGTATGGGCCAATAGGCCTTCTGCAGTTACCTTTGTTCTTATGTTCTTATTACCTCCCAGCAGCACTTGTAACCAAGTCTGAGTCTGTGTATGGCTACTGCAATGTCTCTGGATATGTTTTTGCCAGGCTTGAAAGAGGAGTAACCAGTGGCTTGTTCGTACCATATCGCAGTGGATCTTCCTTCCGCTACTTTAGCTTTGTGACGACCTTTGGTAGTTGAGAATATTTTCTTCTTGATTTGCTCCTTTATCTGTGAGAAACTTGGAGGTATTTGAACCTGTACAACAGGTAGAATAGTGGCAGTTTTTGCTAGTGAGTCTGCCTTTTCATTACCATCTATGCCAATGTGACTTGGTATAAAATTTAGGATGATTGACAGCCCTAGATTATGGGCTTCTTTTCCTATATGTTGAATTTATGTGAGGAGTTGTATATTATCTCTGTGCTGACTGGATAACAATGCCTGGAGCGAAGATTTAGAGTCGGTATGAATGATAACATCATGTAAATTATTCTCAATTGTATAGTTTATTGCCTCCTTCAGGGCATATAATTCTGTTTGCAATGTTGAGCACCCACTATTCATGCTCCAGTAAGCTTCATGGTTGTTAGTGTAAACTGCTGCCCCAGCAGAACCTCTTTCTTGATCAACTGATCCGTCTGTGAAGATGTGAGTCGTTGTAGGTCTTGAGATTTTTTCCATTTGTGGTTCTATTACTTCCTAGAGACTCTGCGGGTCACATGCTGATTTTTTAACTGGTAATCCTTCAATGATTATCTTTAGATTCGATTCTTCCCATAGAGGAGGCTGCCGAAAGTGTTAATATTGTCTATCTTCTCCTTCGTTTTTAATGGTCCATTTCAGGTCCACTTTCTCTAGAATCTTGACCAGATTATCCATCCATGAGTTTGTTCTATAGTGGAGGTTTTTCTGAAAGGATCTCTGTATGCTGTCTTTGATTGACAGTCTGGCGGTTGTTCCAATAAGTTTTGCTATTATGGTGGCTATCCTTTGTTTCATCCTGTTTTCTAATGCTGGAAAGTTTAAAATGCATTAGAAACAAATTAGATTGATTGATTGATGAAGATTAAGCCACCCAAAAGGTGGCACGGGCATGAATAGCCCGTAAGTGGTGGCCCTTTTAAGCCATTACCAGTATCAAGAGCTAATACTGGAGATCTGTGGAGGTGCGAATGCACCATGCATGACGGGAGATGTCTCCCTTATGAATGTGTTAAGATGAAGATGAAGCAACCCAAAAGGTGGCACGGGCATAAATAGCCCGTAAGTGGTGGCCATTTTAAGCCATTACCAGTATCAAGAGCTGATACTGGAGATCTGTGGAGGTGCGAATACACCCTGCATGATGGGAGATGTCTCCCTTGTGAATGTGTAAAGATGAAGATGAAGCAACCCAAAAGGTGGCACGGGCATAAATAGCTCGTAAGTGGTGGCCCTTTTTGAGCCATCACCAGTATCAATAGATGATACTGGAGACCTGTGGAGGTGCGACTGCACCCAGCGTGACGGGAGATGTCTCCCGGACCAAATGGTGACCCAAAACAAATTACAGATCTCGATAAACTTATACCAGTACGAGGTCAGGTGATAAAACAAGTAGAATAAAGGAAAAGGCAAGATGATAAATAGGGAATAAATAGGGTATAAATAGGATGAATGGGGGACGAAGCACATATAAAGATAAATCAGGTGTAATAGGCCTGTTATGTTGAGCAGTGTCTTCTGTGTTGGCATCGTTATGTTCTGGTCTTGTCCTTACTCTCATGGTGGGTAGAGTAAATAGTTCCGTGATTTGGGTGTTCATGGTAAGTTGTTCTATTCTTATGTGAATTGCTTCAAGAATTTGTAATCTTCTTACATCTTGGGTTTTGTCTATAATACAGGTATTTTTGTTCAACATTTCTCTTGTTAGGGTGATGTCATGGGTTTGTCTCATGGGATTTCTGGGGGCACCGGATTGAAGATGACAGATCAAACGCCTCGTTAGCTTAGTCGACGTCATACCTATGTACTTAGATTGAAGGTTACATCGTTCATGGGGGTCAAGTGTACATGTATACAACGCTTGAATGCTGTAGAGGATTCTCACTCAGCTTCGGGCTGATCTATTGAAGGTCTATTGGCCCATACGAGGCAGCTCCTATCTATAACCACCCAATCCCACTCATATACATGTCCAACCCACGCTTGAAACAATCGAGGGACCCCACCTCCACCACGTTATGCGGTAATTGGTTCCACAAATCAACCGAACCAGTATATACCCAATACCGAACCAGTATATACCCAAGACTTTCCTAAATCTAAACTTATCCAATTTATACCATTGTTTCGTGTTCTCTCTTGAGTTGATACTTTTAATACCCTATTAATATCCCCTTTGTTATGCACAGTCATCCAATTGTAAACCTCTATCATGTCACCCTAACTCTTCACCTTTCCAGTGAATGCAATTTATGCTTTACACACAGAAATCACAATTGCGTGATGCATCAAATGAACAAATCCACAAGGGCCGTGCGAGGATTCGAACCTGCGTCCGAGAGCATCCCAGACGCTGCCTTAATCGACTGAGCTACGACATGGTCAAAAGGAGTTGAAACCGAAGTTCTACTGAACTTACTGGATCCTTATATTATCAAGGCAGCGTCTGGGATGCTCTCGGACGTAGGTTCGAATCCTCGTCACGGACCTTGTGGATTTGTTCATTTGATGCATCATGCAATTGTGATTTCTGTGTGTAATGAAGTAAGGACGAAGAGGGAGAACGGACTATTGACATAGCTCGAGTATACAGGGGAGGAGTTGTGTAAAACCCAGGTTTGTGCCTCGGAGAGAATGCAGGATCCAGTAAGTTCAGTAGAACTTCGCTTTCAACTCCTTTTGACCATGTCGTAGCTCAGTCGATTAAGGCAGCCCCTGGGACGCTCTCGGACGCAGGTTCGAATCCTCGTCACGGCCCTTATGGATTTGCAATCTAAGCTTTTTAATCTTTCTTCATATGAAAGATTTCTAATTTGGGGAATTAACTTCGTCATCCTACACTGGACACGTTCAAGTGAATTTATATCCATTCTATAGCACGGCGACCAAAACTGAGCTGCATAATCTAAATAGGGGCTAACCAGAGCAAGATATAGCTGAAGAATAACACCAGGTGTCTTGTTACTAATGCTTCGACAAGGGAAGGGCACTGGGATTCACTAAATCCCAGTGTCCTATTTGCCTTACTACGAACATTCATGATTTGATCCTTTGGTTTGAAATTCTTACTAATCATAACTCCCAGATCCCTTTCGCAATCCGACTTTGCAATCTCAACACCATCTAGCTCGTATCTTGTAACTCTATCATCATTACCTAGCCTCAGAACTATACATTTATCAGCATTTAACTGCATCTGCCAATCTTTTGACCATTTCAAAACCCTATTTAGATCAACTTGAATTGATAGTGAGTCTTCTTTAGTGTTAATTTCCCTACCGATTTTTGTATCATTGGCAAATTTACAAATGTTGCTACTCAAACCTGAATCTAAATTATTTATATATATTACTAGCAGTACCCGACCACGCGTTTTTGTGGCCACCTTCCCTTTTCCCCAGTCCTCCGGATCATTCCCTCCCCCCTCACCCGTCTCCTCGGCCTCCCAACCATTCCCCACTCCACCATCCCCTCGTCCTCCCCGCCATTCCCGACTCCACCGTCCCCTCTTCCTTCCCACCATGCCCTACTCCCCTGTCCCTTTGTCCTCCCCACCATTCTCCATTCCTCCATCCCCTCGTCCCCACCATCCCAAACTCCCCCGTCCCCTCGTCCTTTCCCACCATTACCCCCTCCCCTGTCCCCTAGTCCTCCGCACCATCTCTCACTTCCGTCCCTTGTCATCCTCACCATTCCCCACTCCCTCATTCGATGCCTTCCCAAATGGTCTGATGTTCCCATCAGAAAATTGGGAATATCGAGTGATCTGATATTCCCATCACTGAAATATAAGAAAAACAGTTGAAAAATGAAATGAAAATATGAAAAAATATAAAAATAAACTATACTCACCAAATGAACGGTCTGGTAATAACAACACATCTCAATTCCAACGCAATTCACACAAACTAATTAAATCAAAATAAAAATAAATCAAAATCTATGAAAATTCCATTGATCAATGCAATCAGAAACATTGAAAAGGAATTGTAACATATCTAGTATAACATGTGTGTTGCTCTTACATGCAACAAATGGCACTGTTTTTCATGAAAATCATAGTTTTACCTGTCACAGGTGTGGCATCTATACTTATACTTATGAAATGAACGGTATGGTAAACATCAGAGCTCAATTCCAACACAATGTCGCACAAAATAATTCACTAAAAAATTAAATAAATCGAAAACTATGAAAGTAACATTTATCAATACAATCAGAAACATTGAAATGGAATTCGTGACATATTTAGTATAGCGTGCATGTTGCCATTACGTGCAACAGATGGAGCTGTTTTACAAAAACGCCTGTTTTTACCTGTCACAGGGGTAGCATCTACATAATAGGTATATAAAAAGACGCGCCCATTCAAATGCAACGTTGTATCAAAATTTCAAATCAATTGGTGAAGAACTGAAGAACGGAGATTACAGCGTGTGTTTCTCTTACATCCAACAGATGGCACTGTTTTTCAAAACAAACATGTTTTTTCCTGCCACAGGTGAGGCATGTATATAGTAGACATATAAAAAGACGCGCTTATTCGAATGCAACGTTGTGTCAAAATTTAAAAGCAATCGATAAAGAGGTTTCGAAGATTTCCTTCACATAAAAAACACAGACTTTCCGAAAAAGCATGTTTTTTTTTTACCGTCACAAACGTGACATCTATATAGTTGTCGGAAAATCCTACACCATTTAATATCATACAGACAGATAATAATAGCTGTGTTGTATAAACAAGTTAACCCATAGAAAACGTAACTTGTAGTGGAATTACCGTCTATAGAAAACGGGATATCATCACCACATACTATTATAAATTCACCAGCTATTCTGCTGGGAATTATTCTTAAATACATTAGTCTTTATGTCCATCATAAAACATCTCATATAAATTAACTTAATTATCAATATTAAAGTAGAGTAAATGTGACCCTTCTATCACTTTCTGTCATCTGGACAATGTAAGCTAGGCGTCAGGGTGAGGGAGTGGCAGCCATTGTTTAGACTAAGACCAGAGAGGCTCACGGGAGCAAATTCGGCTCCTGTTAATTTTACTTGGACGAAGTGTTATGGAAACCAAAGGTGTACCATTATCAACACGTTGTCAACAAAACAAGTTAAGTGTTTTTCTGAAACCCATTTATCTTTCATTTATGACCATTAATGTCAGTGGATATAGGGTGATCCGGTTAGAGCACGAAATAGCCTCATACTAAAGGTAATTAAGCCAGGTCTTCATTGTTCCATGTACAGTGTTTTCTCTGATATAGCTTGTCATATATAGGATTCTGGCTTTACAGCTAGCGCCCTTTTGACAGGTCAAGACGAGGAAGCATGCTTTGTGCATCAGTTACCAGGGTGATGGAAGCTACCTCAAAGAGGGAAAATGTGGTGTCTACATCCTGGTTATACCTGGTGGACTAAGGCCGTCTGTACAAATAAGATAAGGAACCTCTTCAATGTTTAATAATGTGTAGTTAATACTGTAGTTTACTGTAGTGTAATACTGTAGATTGGCTGCATATATATAATTAAATTAATATAAACCCCCCTAATGTGTAGAGGATCGATTTGTGAGATTATGAGATTATTGCAGAAATACAGTCCACTTATCATGATACAAATTGCTATCGAAGTATATAAATTAACGTAAATATAAATTCATATAAATTAAATAAATATAAATCTCACAGGTCGGTTCCCACAATAGTATGAGTGAAAATTTCAAAGCAATCGGTTAAGAACTTTCGGAGATTAGCGATTTTGAACAAACGAATATTTCCATTTTTATTTATATAGATAGATAAATAACAGAGGTCCCAAAATAGAGCCTTGAGGTACCCCACTTAAAACATTTTCCCACTCTGACTTAACCCCATTTATACTAACTCTCGGTTTCCTTTGGTATAGCCACGCCCCAGTCCATCTTAATATAGCACGCCCAATACCATGAGCCTCTATCTTTTTAATCAGTCTTTCATGTGGCTCTGTATCAAAAGCTTTGTTAAAGTCAAGGTACACAACATCGCAAACCTTACCACTATCAACTGCCTCAACTATGCTGGAATAAAAAGATAGCAAATTTATTACACATGAACGGCCATTTGTAAAACCATGTTGTGACTCGTTTATTAATTTATGTTTTTCAAGATGAAAACGAATGGTATTTGCAATTATCGATTCAAGTAACTTTCCCACAATAGGCATTAAGCTAATTGGCCGATAGTTTGATGCAAGTGATCTATCTCTTTTCTTGAAAATTGGTACCATATTAGCAACCTTCCACGACTCTGGCACTCTGCCTGACTCTAATGATTTATTAAATATGGAAATATGGTAGACAATGGATCGCAAAGCTCCTTTTTGCATTCTTTAAGCACCCTGGCAAACACTTCATCCGGCCGTGGGGATTTGTTTGGTTTAAGTTTTACTATTTGTTTAATAATATCATCCCTGGTAACTATTAGACTAGTCAACCTGTCCTCGTCCCAACCCACATAGACTTGTTCGGCTGAAGGCATAGCGTTAAGTTCTTCTTTAGTAAATACAGAGATAAAATATTTATTAATTAAAAATACTACTCACCTCCTCGTCATTATCCGTTAACTGACCTGTCTCGGTTTTTAATGGACCTATCCTTTCTCTAACCTTTGTTCGATATAACTGAAAAAAAACTTTAGGATTTGCCTATTTGCTTGCCCTGCTATACGAACTTCATAGTTTCTTTTTGCTCTCGTTATCTCTTTTTTAACATTTCTAACCAGTTGTGCGAATTCTTGTTCTAAATTGACTTTCCCATTCTTAATCCTTTTGTGCCAAGCTCTCTTTCTACCTATAAGGTTTTTCAGATCCTTTGTTATCCATTTCGGGTCATTTGTATTTAATCTATTCAATTTGTAAGGTATACTACTTTCCTGTGCTTTGCATAGAATATTTGTAAATAAGTTATATTTTGATTCCAAATCGAAATCCTCCTTTACATCATACATCGCTGGGTTCACGTCTTCACGTCTTGCTCTAAGACCGCCCCCCCTTATGCCTAAGACTTTCCAATCTATTTTCCCCCCAAAATTTCTTAGGATATTGAAATTAGCTTTACGAAAGTCTGGCACTTTAACAGAATTTTCTCCAGCAGATCTATTCCACTCTATGCTAAATCTGATTTCTTTGTGATCACTGTTCCTTAGTTCACTCCCGATTTCTTTGTCATTAATCTGTGTTTCCCTGTTAGTCAACACTAAATCTAAAATATTATTTTCCCGCGTTGGTTCCTTAATGTGTTGGCTAAAAAAAGCAATCGTCAATTAATTCTATAAAATCTTCTGCTTCGTTTTTCCCTGTTCTGGTAATCCAGTTTATTCCACTAAAATTATAAGATTATATGCTTCTTCGTTTAATTCTATCCAAATAGTTTCTGTTTCTGGCTCAGTTTTGATTCCCTCTTTGAGACTACATTTCAAATTGTCCCTAACATATATGGCTACTCCCCCTCCTCGTGTAATATATCTATCTGTGTGAAATAGTTTAAATCCATTTATTTGATATTCAGCTAATAGTTCTCTATTTTCTACATTCATCCACGTTTCCGTAAGTGCAATAATATCTAGTTTTTCTGTACAGACAAGAGCATTTAATTCGATTATTTTGTTTCTACTGTTTCTACTGTTTCTACTGTTAGTGTAATATACCCTAAGTGTATTGTTATTTTGAGGCCCTACTCTTTCCCTTATAATTTTGCCATTTTTTTTCTACCACAAACACATGCTTTTATTACCTTCTTTCTCCATATCAATTCCCATGGTTTACATTATCAACCATGAAGCTTACTGGAGCATGAATAGTGGGTTCTCAACATTGTAAACAGAATTATATGCCCTGAAGGAGGCAATAAACTATACAATTGAGAATAATTTACATGATGTCATCATTCATACCGACTCTAAATCTTCGCTCCAGGCATTGTTATCCAGTCAGCACAGAGATAATATACAACTCCTCACAGAAATTCAACATACAGGAAAAGAAGCCCATAATCTAGGGCTGTCAATCACCCTAAGATGGATACCAAGTCACATTGGCATAGATGGTAATGAAAAGGCAGACTTACTAGCAAAAACTGCCACTGCTCTACCTGTTGTACAGGTTTAAGTACCTCCAAGTTTTTCACAGATTAAGGGGCAAATCAAGAAGAATATATTCTCATTATCAAAAGTCGCCACAAAGCCAAAGTAGCGGAAGGAAGATCCACTGTGATAAGGTACGAACAAGCCACTGGTTACTCCTCTTTCAAGCCTGGCAAAAACAAATCCAGAGACATTGCAGTAGCCATACACGGACTCAGACTTGGTTACAAGTGCTGCTGGGAGGTAATGAACCCAATAGTTAAAGAGTGTCACATCTGTGAAACAGAAGCAGAGGCGCCACTTCTGCACTACTTACTGGAATGTGAAGCTACTGAAGCCCTGCACATCAAACTCAACATTAATCCAACGACAGCAGCTGCATTAGATGCACATTCCACCGCGACTACAATGATTAGAAAAACCGTTGAGGAATAGGACTGACTAGTGAGCATTCTGCATCTACATCCGCCACCAAGATAGTGTTAATAAAACAAGACTAAAACCAGTGAACTAAAACAGACACGATAAATAAACAGGAGAAAGGAAGAATCCCCTCCTCCATTTTAAACGTAGACCCAAATATCACAGTAGCAAGGTTATCGCGAATAACCGAACTCAATTACGGGCTCACTATAGCCCGTGCTACATGGACACTTCGTTCTGAGTAGCTAAATCTGAAACAACAACAACAACATAAACGGCCATTTGTAAAACCATGTTGTGACTCGTTTATTAATATATGTTTTTCAAGATGAAGACGAATGGTATTTCCAATTATTGATTAAAGTAACTTTCCCACAATAGACGTTAGGCTAATTGGTCGATAGTTTGATGTAAGTGAAACCAGAAGGCAATCAGGATGTACAGAATACCCCCGTTGAAAAGTATAGGTGCAACAGGTACTCTGAGAGAGAACTCTGTCAACTGTTCAATATGCTTCCACTACACATAAGGGGCATATCTGGCCGACCTCTCACAGTGTTCAATAGAGAATTTGATAAACACCGTCAAACAACACTTGATGAACCAGATTTGTGATTCATACTTCAGGCTCCGAGCAGCCACGTCCAGTAGCCTGATTGACCAGTCCAGCAATGAGGAGGACTGGTCAGAGACCTGACCGAGGGGACTTTGACCCCGGAATCATAGCAGGTAACCGCTAACTAAGGAAAGGAATCCACCTATTTAATATTATTGCTCCGATTGCAGTAATATTATTATAGCAATAATCGAAGTATTAGTGAAGGAACTGATGAATCTAGTTGGAACTCTGAGAGCAGTGACGGATTCCCTACGGGAGGAGGTACGACAGCGGAAACATCGAGAAGAAACGAAGGAGGAGACCAATATTAAAAAGACCTCGTCGTGTAAAGTCGAAAAGGACAGGAGGTCTTAAGAAGACCTTGACAAGGCCACCTACAAACGCCCTAAGGACTTCAAATTCATTTGCCGTGCTGGAAGATGAGTGCTGTGGTGAGCCTGCATTTCACTCGAAAGGGAAATCAACGAAGTGCAACGAATCACAGGCCCCTCAAAGTGCTCAGAAAGGTAAGGAGGTACCTAAGAGAAATTTGGTTGTGGGAGATTCCCAGGTGAGGTATTTAGACAGGACGATTTGTGCCACAGATAGAGGGAACAGGTTAAGGGTTTGCTATCTGGGAGCTGGAATTGGAGTGTTACGGCCCTCTCGGGTCGCAACCGGGTTCTTTCTCTGATGTTGTTAGAGGTAGGGTATCCGGCCCCAAGCTAGTAGTGGCTTTCAAGGGATGTGATCCGTAACGCAAGTAAATTAAAGGGGAAGGGAGACAAAGGCAAAAACTTAATAATATAATTATCACCGTCACCATAAATAATATATAAAAGATTACACGAGGGAGGTATAAACACTAGAATGTACAATGTAGTCTTCTTCTGAAGACTCTGGACGTTCACGGTGCTCAACGATGCTAAGCTCTTGGTCCTCTTGTGGCCTCACGACGAATCCTTTGATTCTCTTGAGTCTACCCTGGCCATAGGCCAGCCAAATCACAGTTCCACTGGGGGCACCATCGTGGAGGCCTTCAACCACAAATCCAGCCTGTAGCTGGCAGGTTCCAATCAGCAACGCTGGTTAGGCCACTCCACGACCGATACTAGGGTAGCGAGCCCTAGTCAGGAGCCTCGTGTGATCACACAGACCACTCTCCTCACCACAACACCACAGTGGTTAAGTGTCTCCACCAGTCAGTCCCGGGTACGACAATCCCTCAGCTGCCACGTCACAGGCAGGCTAACACCTCAGTGTTCATCCGGGGGGTGACTCACAGCTGCTGCAGCAAATACTTGGAGACAAGACGGCTGCCTTGGGTAGACTGATCCACCTTCCATTACAGCAGTCCCAGGTCGACTCTGTAATCAGACACGTCATCAGTAATAGGGCCACTCTAGGGCACCTCACTTACAGGCTTAGACATAAACACCCACCTATCCACTCCATAGATGGCGTTGCTGTCTAAGCGTCACCTCACCAGAGGTCAGCAGCGGCTGTGTTATGAGCTGATCAGGACGGGAAACTAGCCCTTGTGGCTGGTATTTCCTGTCCTCACTTGATGGCGCCGTCCATTTGGAGGGGGTTTCGGGAGCTGACCCACAGATGGCGTGGTCGTCACTGCTCCATGCTCGGACGCTGGGCTCGGGTCCGTAACATGGAGATATTGTTAATAACATGAAAGATATTATGACTGGAAAAGGGAACAAACTCATTATTTGTATTAGCGCAGGGGGTAATGATGTTGGACGAGTTAGGAGTGAGGAGCTGATACAGAAATTTAACAAAGCCATAGAATTAGTTAGGAGCATGGGAGGAATCCCGATCATATGTGGCATTCTTCCAAGAAAGAGCGTTGGGAATGAATGGTTGTCGAGGGCACTTGGTGTCAATTGCCGGCTGGAGAGATTTTGCAAATCAAATGCAATGTCTTTCATAGACAAATGGGAACACTTTTATGGAAAAAATATAATGTATGCTCGTGATGGGGTGCATCTATCGAGGGCTGGGGTTGTTGTTGTTGCGAACTCGTTGGAACCAGTGGTTAGAGGCAGTTGTTTGGGTTTAAACTGTTAGTAGATAGTGGTATGAGAATTGATAGGGAGGAAGGAGGTAATAAAAGTATGTGGTTGTTGGAGAAACAAATTGGCAAAATGATCAGGGAAAGAGAAGGGCCTCAAAATAACAATTCACTTAGGGTATATTACACTAACAGTAAAAGTCTAAGAAACAAAATAAACGAGTTAAATGCTCTTGTCTCCACAGAAAAACTAGATATTATTGCACTTACCGAAACGTGGATGAATGTAGAAAATAGAGAACTATTAGCTGAATATCAAATAAATGTATTTAAACTATTTCACACAGATTAGACGAAGGGGGGGGGGGAGTAGCCATATATGTTAGGGAAAATTTGAAATGTAGTCTCAAAGAAGGAATCAAAACTGAGCCACATACAGAAACTATTTGGATAGAATTAAACGAAGAAGCATATAATCTTATAATAGGAGTTATACAAAGGCCACCAAATTTGGACAGAATGGAAGCAAAGCATCTATGGGATGAAATATCTAGAGCATCTAGGTCTAGCAGTATTTGTGTCATGGATGACTTTAATTTTAGTGGATTAAATTGGTTAACAGAACAGGAAATAATGAATCAGAAGATGTTCTAGAATTAATTGACGATTGCTTTCTTACGCAACACATTAAGGAACCAACGCGGGAAAATAATACTTTAGATTTAGTGTTAACTAACAGGGAAACACAAATTAATGACATCGAAATACAGAGTGAGCTAGGGAACAGTGATCACAAAGAAATCAGATTTAGCATAGAATGGGATAGACCAGTAAGAGAAAATTCTGTTAAAGTGCCAGATTTTCGAAAAGCTGATTTCAATAGCCTAAGAATTTTTTGGGGGCAAACAGTTTGGAAAGTCTTTGGCATGGGGTGTGGGCCGGTCTTGGAGTGGGACATGAACCTAGCGATAGGTGACGTAAAAGGGGATTTCCAGGTGGATTCAAAATATAACTTATTTAAGAATATTCTAAGCAAAGCACAAGAACGAAGTATACCTTACAAATTGAATAGATCGAATACTAATGACCCAAAGTGGGTAACAAAGGATTTAGAGAACCTTATAGGTAAAATGAGAGCGTGGTACAAAAGGATTAAGACTGGGGAAGTCAGTTTAGAACAAGAATTCGAACAACTGGTTAGAAATGTTGAAAAAGAGACAAGGAAAGCAAAAAGAAACTATGAAGTTCGCATAGCAGGGTAAGCAAAGACAAATCCTAAAGTTTTTTTTTTTTTTTAGTTATATCGAACTAAAACTAGGAAAGGATAGGTCCATTAAAAAATGAGACAGGTCAAATAACGAATAATGACGAGATGAGTAGTATTTTTAATAAATATTTTATATCTGTATTTACTAAAAAGGAACTTAATCAACAATATGCCCTCAGTCGAACAAGTCTATGTGGGTGGGGACAAGGACAGGTTGAATAGTTTAGCAGTTACCAGGGAGGATGTAATTAAACAAATAGTAAAACTAAAATCAAACAAATCCCCAGGGTCGGATGAAGTGTTTGCCAGGGTGCTTAAAGAATGCAAAGAGGAGCTTTCCGAGCCACTGTCTACCATATTTAATAAATCAATAGAGATAGGCAGAGTGCCAGAGTAGCAGAAGGTAGCTAATGTGGTACAAATTTTTAAGTAAGGAGATAGATCACTTGCGTCAAACTATCGGCCAATTAGCCTAATGTTTATTGTGGGAAAGTTACTTGAATCGATAATTGCAAATACAATTCGTCTTCATCTTGAAAAACATAAATTAATAAATGAGTCGCAACATGGTTTTACAAATGGCCATTGATGTTTAACAAATTTGCTATTTTTTTTTATTCCAGCATAGTTGAGGCAGTTGATAGTGGTAAGGATTGTGATGTTGTGTACCTTGACTTTAGCAAAGCATTTGATATAGTGCCACATGAAAGAATGATTAAAAATATAGAGGCTCATGGTATTGGGGTGCTATATTACGTTGGGTTAGGGCATAGCTATTCCAAAGGAAATCGAGAGTTAGTCAGAGTGGGATAATGTTGTTGGTGGAGTGCCTCAAAGCTCTGTCCTGGGACCTCTGTTGGTTATATTATATATAAATGATTTAGATTCAGGTTCGAGTAGCAACATTTGTAATTTTGCCGATGATACAAAAATCGGCAGGGAAATTAACACGGAAGAAGACTCACTATCAATTCAAGTTATCTAAATAGGGTTTTGAAATGGTAAAAAGATTGGCAGATGCAGTTTAATGCTGATAAATGTAAAGTTTTGAGGCTAGGTAATGATGATAGAGTTACAAGTACGAGCTGGATGGTGTTGAGATTGCGATGTCGGATTGCGAAAGGGATCTGAGAGTTATGATTAGTAAGAATTTCAAAGCAAAGGATCAATGCATGAATGTTCGCAATAAGGCAAATAGGACACTGGGATTTATTAATCGAAGCGTTAGTAACAAGACACCTGGTGTTGTTCTTCAGCTATATCTTGCTCTTGTTAGGCCCCATTTAGATTATTCAGTTCAGTTTTGGTCGCCGTACTATAGAATGGATATAAATTCACTTGAACGTGTCCAGCATAGGATGACAAAGTTAATTCCCCAAATTAGAAATCTCTCATATGAAAAAAGATTAACAAAGCTTAAATTGCATTCACTGGAAAGGTGAAGAGTTAGGGGTGACATGATAGAGGTTTACAAATGGATGAATGAACATAACAAAGGGGGATATTAATAGAGTATTAAAAGTATCAGCACAAGACAGAACGCAAAACAATGGGTATAAATTCGATAAGTTTAGATTTAGGAAAGACTTAGGTAAATAGTAGTAGGCATCCTTCAGTCTCAGAAGACTATGGAGTTGCGCCCTGACAGGGCACAAAGCCTGGGTAGGTAGATATGGAGGAGAAGCTGTTACCCATACAGCAGGTCCCCCCTCTCCTCGTTGCTGAAATTATCCAATAGAAAGGCAAATGCCAATACACATAGTTCCAGCAACGTCACAGGAGCTGCCAGAACGAAGTCGACGTCAACAACGAACTGCCTTAGGGGCTCCAACTCCGGATTTTCCCTCGTGGTTGACTCCTGAAGCCTTTCCCAAAAAGGGGTATGGCCATAAGGCAGCGGAGGTTTAAAATCAGGGTTTTCCTTCCCCTAGATGGGGTGCCTTCCCAGGCTATCGAGTCCCATCTACCCGGAAAAGATGGTTTTAAGGCGCCAGAGGCACGCCCTCGCCCCTTCTCCTGTCAGTAAAAGCAGTTCCGCCGCACTTAAAGACTAAGCCACCTGTGCAGGCCAGGAGTTGGACTTGGTTGTCAGAGGCTATTGGAGACGCATGCCGTATAGGAGCATTTTATAGGTAATGGGAGCTCGTCCCCCATTACCACCCCATGGCTATGACAACCCCTTGGAACTTGGGTAAATACTGGTTCGGTAACAGGGTTGTTGATTTGTGGAACCAGTTACCACGAAATGTAGTGGAGGTGGGTTCCCTCGATTGTTTCAAGCGTGGGTTCGACATTTATATGAGTGGAATTGGGGGGTTATAAATAGGAGCTGCCTCGTATGGGCCAATAGGCCTTCTGCAGTTACCTTTGTACTATGTTCTTATGTTCTTAATATATATCTATCCATCCATCTATCATCTATCTATCAATCCATCTATCCATCTACTCATCTTCCTATCCATCACTCTATCCATTTATCTATCCATAAGGCCATCCATTTAATCAACTATCAATCCATTTATTATTCTATCTATCCATCATTCAAATCATCTATTCATCCATGCCTCTATCCATGAATATCCTTCTATCTTTCCATCCACCTGTCCATCCATCAACCCATCCATCTATCTATCCATTTACCTACTGTCTTTGTTGCTGTCTCTCTGTCTCTGTCTCTGTGTTTGTCTCCCTGTCTCTCTGTCTCTGTCTATATGTGTCTTTGTGTCTGTCTCTGTCTATATCTGTCTTTGTGTCTGTCTCTGTCTATATCTGTCTCTGTGTCTGTCTCTGTCTATATCTGTCTTTGTGTCTGTCTCTGTCTATATCTGTCTTTGTGTCTGTCTCTGTCTATATCTGTCTCTGTGTCTGTCTCTGTCTATATCTGTCTTTGTGTCTGTCTCTGTCTATATCTGTCTTTTTGTCTGTCTCTGTCTATATCTGTCTTTGTGTCTGTCTCTGTCTATATCTGTCTTTGTGTCTGTCTCTGTCTATATCTGTCTTTGTGTCTGTCTCTGTCTATATCTGTCTTTGTGTCTGTCTCTGTCTATATCTGTCTTTGTGTCTATCTCTGTCTATATCTGTCTTTTTGTGTTTCTGCCTTTGTCTGCCTGGTCCTCTCTCTCTCTCTCTCTCTCTCTCTCTCTCTCTCTCTCTCTCTCTCTCTCTCTCTCTCTCTCTCTCTCTCTCTCTCTCTCTCTCTCTCTCTCTCTCTCTCTCTCTCTCTCTCTCTCCCTCTCTCCCTCTCTCTCTCTCCCTCTCTCTCTCTCTCTCTCTCTCTCTCTCTCTCTCTCTCTCTCTCTCTCTCTCTCTCTCTCTCTCTCTCTCTCTCTCTCTCTCTTATACAAAAATATTATTGTATAATGTGAAGGTGTTCGGCAGGGATTCAGTTGTGTGAAATACGGTAACAATGAATAATTACCCCTTACTTTCGTAGGGAGCCGTGGCTTGAGAAACGTGCAGAGCTGTGGAAGAATCGTTTGTTTTACGCGAGTACAAACAAGTTATTGACAGCATGAAATTTCCGTTAATTTTTCCAAGATCAGTGAATAATTGTGCATATTACTAAAAGAACAAAATAGTTTTTTTTAAATATTTGGCTCTGTAGCTGGTAGACCGTGGCAAAAATCGTCGAGGGGGGCCTAAATGTTGTTCTGGCATGCTGTCCCTTTTAAATTATGGCGACCTCGACCAGCCTGTGTCCATCCTGTACCCCAATCCATTCCTGATGCTAATTTGCGTAAGCCTAGCCCCAAACACATGGTATTCAACGTTGAACATAGAGACAAACATGAATACATTCTCTCTAATAGTACAGATATAATGTCTAGCCCTCTTCAAACAGTTCGTAGATCCATTATCTATTAGGTTTCCAGGCAATTTGTTAAACAAAATCAATAACAAGTGGAATATTAAAAAAAAAATAGAGAAAGAAGACTACTTTTGACAGCTATCAGCAGCTGCTTGCACCGTTGTTATTAATGATTTATTACAAAGGTGGTGTCTGTTAACAGGTGCTACACCACTTCACCTAGCTGTTTTATATGGTTACAACGACATACTGAAGATCCTTGTCCAGGCTGGAGCAGACCCCAACGCAGTGAATGACGATGGGGACACACCTCTCCACATTGCTACCGACGCATCTTCTTTTCAGCTGGTGAAAACGCTACTAAGGCTGAACGTCAACATAAATATCCTCAATAATTACGGTAAGAACCACTTATGATGTCACAAAACATAACATTAAGAATGTCACAGAGGACGGTACAAGTTTTTGTCACTAAAAAGCTCACACTTATGGTGTGATACACGAGACTACATACACTGAGTAACAACAAAATCATGTGTTGTCAGGGAAACAATTTGAGTAAAAAGCAATGAGCCGGAGATGGGCCTTAACATTATAAATCCCTAGAAGTGTACTACACAAATAGTAGGAGTCCCAGAAACAAAACAGAACTATTTAAATGCTCTGGTCTGCACAGAAACACCATATATATTACTTCAGTAACTGAAAAGTGAATGCAGGAAACAGGGAACTATTAGATGAATATTAAATTAAATGATACAAATGATTTCACACAGCTTGACATATTAGAAGAGGAGAGGGATTAGCAATGTATATTTGGGAATATTGTTTATGTAGTATCTATCATAAGGGGATCAAAATAATAATAATTATAAAAAAGAAATCACACTAGCGTAATATTCATCAATGAGAAATACACCAGGGCTGTGAGGTGGGCGCGAACCTATGACCCTGATATTGCCAGTCGCGTTATCTACCATTAGGCCATCGAGGACTTGCGAAAGCATATCACCGGATTTATACTGAAATCACAGGAAGATTGAAGACCCATAGTGAAGCCAGTCCAAGATTTTACGTATGAACTGCAAGCACTCTGGTGGAAGGGCAAAGTGGGCTCTTGGGTGAAAGGGCAAAGTTGTCCTACAAGCACTCTGGTGGAAGGGCAAAGTGGTCCTACAAGCACTCTGGTGGAAGGGCAAAGTGGTCCCACAAGCACTCAGATGGAAGGGCAAAGTGGTCCTACAAGCACTCTGGTGGAAGGTCAAAGTAGTCCTACAAACACTCTGGTGGATGGGCAAAGTGGTCTCACAAACACTCGGATTGAAGGGCAAAGTGGTCTCACAAGCACTCAGATGGAAGGGCAAAGTGGTCCCACAAGCACTCAGATGGAAGGGCAAAGTGGTCCCACAAGCACTCTGGTGGAAGGACAAAGTGGTCCTACAAGCATTTGGGTGGAAGGACAAAGTGTTCCTGCAAACACTCTGGTGGAAGGGGAGAGTGGTCCCACAAACACTCGGATGGAAGGGCAAAGTGGTCCCACAACTTCCGTCCCAACTTCAGAAATAAACAGGAAATAACACTTTTTGGAATATTTGAATATTTTTGGAATGTTTAACTATCTTATAAAGAACTGTTATTATTTGTTAATATATACAATTGGTTCTTAGGGAGATTTAGTTGACCTTGCTTTTAGTGACATGTATACTCTTGAAGACTGATCTGAAAATGTCATGTTGCTTATAGTTAAAGGGCTGTTGGTGTTTGGTGTGTTCACAAAGGGCTCTTGTGGGCGACACATCGGGATCTCTCTGGTACTCACTTGACGTGCAGCTCTTCCCTGTGTTTCCACATAGATGGGACCTGCACCGCGGCCACACCACGCCCAGCAAACACAAATCGTATAGAAAACGTTCATCTATCTCTTCCCATAGGTGTAGGAATGATTTGCATTGAGAATGGTGCAGGAGAGCCTTTGAGAAACTTTTAATCCAAAAATTCAAACACATAGGTTTTATAATAAATTGTTTTTCTACAACTATTTTGTTCCTAATGTATTAACAAATAGTTTTTACATGTTTAAATATAAATTTTATGGATTTTTTTTTTGTAAAATTCATTAATAAATTGTGAATGATGAGTTTTTTCGCGGGTACCGGGTGCATCAAAGTGTTAATGGCTGAATGAAACCTTCAAAATACATTTAGTTATTCTATGATCAGAAAAAGTAGTTTTCTAAATTTTCTAAAAATCGCTCTTTTTAACACAATTTGACTCCTTATGTATTCCACTAAACACTAATATCATGTTTAAATATGAAATGTATATATTATTCCCTAAAATAATTTATATAAATTGTAAATGTTGCTCAATAGAGGCGTGAAAGATTCTGAAGACTTTTTGTTGACCTGCATTCTCAATGTTTACATGTTTACATTCTCTGAAGTATAGTTGTCAAGGCTGTGTCCATCACTCTCACCACAGATTCTTACACTCCTCTGCATGCTCAACTATAATTGTTTTCATTCTGAATCTCCATGGACATTTGTATCCAAAATGAAACCAACGTGGTTTCCTTCAGCGCCTTCAGCAGCCAGCACATTTGCTCATTCATTTCCACAGATTCAAGGAGGAGGGCGAGAAGGAAGGACGAGGAGGAAGGAGGAGGAGGGCGAGGAGGAGGGAGGAGGGCGAGGAGCAGGGAGGAGGGCGAGAAGGAAGGAGGAGGGTGAGGAGGAAGGAGGAGAAGGAGAGCGAGGAGGAAGGAGGAGGGCGAGGAGAAAGGAGGAGTAGGGCGAGGAGGCAGGAGGAGGGCGAGGAGTAAGGAGGAGGGCGAGGAGGAGGAGGAAGGAGGAGTAGGGCGAGAAGCAAGGAGGAGGGCGAGGAGGAGGAGTAGAGCGAGGAGGAAGGAAGAGTAGGGCAAGGAGGAAGAAGGAGGAGGGCGAGGAGGAAGGAGGAGGAGGGCGAGGAGTAAGGAGGAGAGCAAGGAGGAGGAGGGGGAGGAAGAAGGAGTAGGACGAGGAGGAAAGAGGAGGAGGGCGAGGTGGAAAGAGGAGGAGGGCGAGGAGAAAGGAGGAGGGCGAGGAGGAAGGAGGAGGACGAGGAGGAAGGAGGAGGGCGAAGAGGAAGGAGGAGAGTGAGGAAGAAGGAGGAGGAGGGCGAGGAGGAAGGAGGAGGAGGGCGAGGAAGGAGGAGGAGGAGGGCGAGGAGAAAGGAGGAGGAAGGCGAGTAGGAAGGAGGAGGAGGGCGAGGCCGAGGCAGGAGGATGGCGAGGAGTAAAGAGGGCGAGAAAGAAGGAGGAGGAGGAGGAAGGAGGAGTAGGGCGAGGAGGAAGGAGGAGTAGGGTGAGGAGGAAGAAGGAGGAGGGCGAGGAGGAAGGCGAGTAGGATGGAGGAGGAGGGGGAGGAAGAAGGAGTAGGACGAGGAGGAAGGAGGAGGGCGAGGTGGAAGGAGGAAGAGGGCGAGGAGGAAGGAGGAGGAGGACAAGGAGGAAGGAGGAGTGTGAGGAGGAAGGAGGAGGACGAGGATGATGGTAAGGAGGAAGGAGGAGGACGAGGAGGAAGGAGGATGGTGAGGAGGAAGGAGGAGGGCGAGGAAGAAGGAGGACGAGGAGGAAGGAGGAGGGCGAGGAGGAAGGAGGAACAGAGCAAGGAGGAAGGAGGAGGGCGAGGAGGAAGGAGGAGGAGGAGGAGGGCAAGGAGGAAGGAGGAGGGCGAGGAGGGAGAGGTGGAATGGGGAAGAGGGCAAGGAGGAAGGAGGACGAGGGTGAGGAGGAAGGAGGAGGAGGGCGAGGAGTAAGGAACAGAATGAGGAGGATGGAGAAGGAGGAGGGCTAGGAGGAAGGAGGGAAGAGGAGGGGTAAGAGAAGGGAAAGAGGAGGTGTAAGAGAAGGGGAAGAGGAGGGGAAGGGGTAAGGGAAGTGGGATAAGGAGGGGGAGGGGGTAAGATAAGGGGAAGGGGTAAGGGAAGTGGGATAAGGAACGGGGAGGGGGTAAGAGAAGGGGGGATGTGAAGGAAGGGAAAGAGGAAGGGAAGAGGGGAGGGGTAAGAGAAAGGGAATGAGGAGGAGGAAGGTGAAGAGGAGGGGGTAAGAAGGGAGGAGGGAAGAGGGGAAGATGGGGAGGGAGTGTAACAGGACCTGTGTGAGGCATGGAGCGTATACACTGTAGGCCTACAGAGTTGCCATGACGTGTTAGGGCACTGGATTATACAGGCATGTCTTGGTAGATGACTATGCTGTGTTCATCTTCATCAAATACAGCAAGGAAACTAAAGAATAAGATAATAATGTTTTGCATAACTTTATCTCCGATTTTACTAATGAATTAAATAAATGTTATTAAGTGAACACTGCAAGTTGGTGATGATGATGATAAAGATTAAGCCACCCAAGAGGTGGCACGGGCATGAATAGCCCGTAAGTGGTACAATTTTTTTTTTTTTCCCAGTGTTCTGAGGTTGCATTTAACCATCAAGCTGTTATCGTGGGGGAGGATACTGCTTCACAGTCTTTATGAGGGTGTCCAGCTGCTGGACACCTTTGTTGACCAGGAGAGTGGCTGTGTTGATGGCTTCAGGGTGGCCACTGCATGATTCAGGAACTCTTAAAGCTCTTCTAAGGTCATTGGTTGCTTCACATTCCAGAAGATAGTGAAGTAATGGCTTTTCTGTGACAGTTTGGCAGAAGATGCACTCTCTCTGTCGGGGTTCACCAATCTCCCAGTTGCATCTGTAACCTAGACGTAGTCTATATAGCCTAACTGCTATTTCCCTGTGGATTCCTTTTGGGATATTTAACCTTTCTAATTTGGTTGCCTGAAGATACCATGTTGCAGATGGCGAACCTTCAGCTATTCTCTGGTGTAGGTAGGCTTTGTTGAGATGTGAGAGTTTTTTGGTGATGATGTTTTTTATGTTCTCTAGGCTGGGTTGAATTGTTTTATGTATCACTGGATGACGAGTTGCCAATTTAGCAATTTCATCAGCTTTTTCATTTAATGGGATTCCAATATGGGATGGGATCCAGTTTAAAGTTATGTTGAGGCCTTTGCCTTTAGCGACTGCTCCTTGATACAAAATGGTGGTAATTATTTCCACATTATCTTTCCACTGTTTTTGTCCTAGTATTTGAAGTGCAGCTTTTGAGTCTGTGTGTATGATTGCATTTTGAGTGTTTTGTGCAATCACATATGCGAATGCCTGTTGTATGGCGAACAGCTCAGTTTGGGTTGATGATACTAGTCCTCCCAGTCTCCAATATGCCTGAACGCTGGTCGTGCAAAGAGCAGCGCCAGCACTCTCATTTTCTGTGTCCACCGATCCGTCTGTGAAGATGTGGGTGGCTCCTGCTACTGCTATGCTATACATTTGCTCTTCTATTATGCGCCTTAGGATTGTCGGATCATAGGTAGCCTTTTTCATTGGGAGACTTTCTATTACTATTTTGAAAGTAGGCTCTTCCCACGGCGCGGAAGGAGTGTAATTTGGGTGTGGATGATCACCCTCTCTATCAAGAATCATGTTTTTTAAATGTAGTCTGTTTAGGACTTTTCCTGCTCTTGCAACCCAAGAGTTTCCATTGTTTTGGCCTAGTCCAACCACCAAGGCCTGCCGTACTGGGATTGGATCAGAAGAAATAATTATCTTACTGATAATTGTAGCTGTCCTTTGTGATATTCTTTCTTGTAGAGAGGGCAAACCCGTCTCCAGTCTAAGAGTTTCAAGCCTGGTCCACATGGGGGCTCCCAGTGCAGCTCTCATAGCATTGTTTTGGGCAACTTCAAGCTTTTTCCACTGTTGGTGTGATAGATTTGTGAGTGCAGGTGCGGCATAATCGATCACTGATCTGACTGCCTGTACATAGTATGTGCGAAGGATTTGCAGATTGGCTCCTCCAGAAAGGGAGGTTAGCGACCTGAGGATTGCCGTCCGGGCAGCAGTTCGCTCTCTCAAGTATGTGACCTCAGCATTAAAATTCATGTGTGTGTCCAGAATGATTCCTAGATACTGATAGGTGTCGACCCATTCTATTGGTTGACCCTGTACTGTGAGTTGGATGTTGGGCTTCGCTATTTTTATGGGCATGGCCTTTGACTTTGAGGGGTTGAGTTTGATCCCAATCTGTTTTGCCTCTTTACTGATGCAGTCTAAGCATTTGGGTGCAAGGCGCGCCGCATTCCTTCCTTTTATGATGATGACAAAGTCGTCCGCGTAGTTTAGCAGCCTGCAGTGATGTGGGAGGAAGGAGGAGGAGGAGGACGAGGATGATGGTAAGGATGAAGGAGGAGGACGAGGAGGAAGGAGGATGGTGAGGAGGAAGGAGGAGGGCGAGGAAGAAGGAGGACGAGGAGGAAGGAGGAGGGCGAGGAGGAAGGAGGAACAGAGCAAGGAGGAAGGAGGAGGGCGAGGAGGAAGGAGGAGGAGGAGGAGGGCAAGGAGGAAGGAGAAGGAGGGAGAGGTGGAATGGGGAAGAGGGCAAGGAGGAAGGAGGACGAGGGTGAGGAGGAAGGAGGAGGAGGGCGAGGAGTAAGGAACAGAACGAGGAGGATGGAGAAGGAGGAGGGCTAGGAGGAAAGAGGAGGAGGAAGGAGGGAAGAGGAGGGGTAAGAGAAGGGAAAGAGGAGGTGTAAGAGAAGGGGAAGAGGAGGGGAAGGGGTAAGGGAAGTGGGATAAGGAGTGGGGAGGGGGTAAGATAAGGGGAAGGGGTAAGGGAAGTGGGATAAGAAACGGGGAGGGGGTAAGAGAAGGGGGGATGTGAAGGAAGGGAAAGAGGAAGGGAAGAGGGGAGGGGTAAGAGAAAGGGAATGAGGAGGAGGAAGGGGAAGAGGAGGGGTAAGAAGGGAGGAGGGAAGAGGGGAAGATGGGGAGGGAGTGTAACAGGACCTGTGTGAGTCATGGAGCGTATACACTGTAGGCCTACAGAGTTGCCATGACTTGTTAGGGCGCTGGATTATACAGGCATGTCTTGGTAGATGACTATGCTGTGTTCATCTTCATCAAATACAGCAAGGAAACTAAAGAATAAGATAATAATGTTTTGCATAACTTTATCTCCGATTTTACTAATGAATTAAATAAATGTTATTAAGTGAACACTGCAAGTTGGTGATGATGATGATAAAGATTAAGCCACCCAAGAGGTGGCACGGGCATGAATAGCCCGTAAGTGGTACAATTTTTTTTTTTTTCCCAGTGTTCTGAGGTTGCATTTAACCATCAAGCTGTTATCGTGGGGGAGGATACTGCTTCACAGTCTTTATGAGGGTGTCCAGCTGCTGGACACCTTTGTTGACCAGGAGAGTGGCTGTGTTGATGGCTTCAGGGTGGCCACTGCATGATTCAGGAACTCTTAAAAGCTCTTCTAAGGTCATTGGTTGCTTCACATTCCAGAAGATAGTGAAGTAATGGCTTTTCTGTGACAGTTTGGCAGAAGATGCACTCTCTCTGTCGGGGTTCACCAATCTCCCAGTTGCATCTGTAACCTAGACGTAGTCTATATAGCCTAACTGCTATTTCCCTGTGGATTCCTTTTGGGATATTTAACCTTTCTAATTTGGTTGCCTGAAGATACCATGTTGCAGATGGCGAACCTTCAGCTATTCTCTGGTGCAGGTAGGCTTTGTTGAGATGTGAGAGTTTTTTGGTGATGATGTTTTTTATGTTCTCTAGGCTGGGTTGAATTGTTTATGTATCACTGGATGACGAGTTGCCAATTTAGCAATTTCATCAGCTTTTTCATTTAATGGGATTCCAATATGGGATGGGATCCAGTTTAAAGTTATGTTGAGGGCCTTTGCCTTTAGCGACTGCTCCTTGATACAAAATGGTGGTAATTATTTCCACATTATCTTTCCACTGTTTTTGTCCTAGTATTTGAAGTGCAGCTTTTGAGTCTGTGTGTATGATTGCATTTTGAGTGTTTTGTGCAATCACATATGCGAATGCCTGTTGTATGGCGAACAGCTCAGTTTGGGTTGATGATACTAGTCCTCCCAGTCTCCAATATGCCTGAACGCTGGTCGTGCAAAGAGCAGCGCCAGCACTCTCATTTTCTGTGTCCACCGATCCGTCTGTGAAGATGTGGGTGGCTCCTGCTACTATGCTATACATTTGCTATGCTATACATTTGCTCTTCTATTATGCGCCTTAGGATTGTCGGATCATAGGTAGCCTTTTTCATTGGGAGACTTTCTATTACTATTTTGAAAGTAGGCTCTTCCCACGGCGCGGGAAGGAGTGTAATTTGGGTGTGGATGATCACCCTCTCTATCAAGAATCATGTTTTTTAAATGTAGTCTGTTTATGACTTTTCCTGCTCTTGCAACCCAAGAGTTTCCATTGTTTTGGCCTAGTCCAACCACCAAGGCCTGCCGTACTGGGATTGGATCAGAATGAAATAATTATCTTACTGATAATTGTAGCTGTCCTTTGTGATATTCTTTCTTGTAGAGAGGGCAAACCCGTCTCCAGTCTAAGAGTTTCAAAGCCTGGTCCACATGGGGGCTCCCAGTGCAGCTCTCATAGCATTGTTTTGGGCAACTTCAAGCTTTTTCCACTGTTGGTGTGATAGATTTGTGAGTGCAGGTGCGGCATAATCGATCACTGATCTGACTGCCTGTACATAGTATGTGCGAAGGACTTGCAGATTGGCTCCTCCAGAAAGGGAGGTTAGCGACCTGAGGATTGCCGTCCGGGCCGCAGTTCGCTCTCTCAAGTATGTGACCTCAGCATTAAAATTCATGTGTGTGTCCAGAATGATTCCTAGATACTGATAGGTGTCGACCCATTCTATTGGGTTGACCCTGTACTGTGAGTTGGATGTTGGGCTTCGCTATTTTTATGGGCATGGCCTTTGACTTTGAGGGGTTGAGTTTGATCCAATCTGTTTTGCCTCTTTACTGATGCAGTCTAAGCATTTGGGTGCAAGGCGCGCCGCATTCCTTCCTTTTATGATGATGACAAAGTCGTCCGCGTAGTTTAGCAGCCTGCAGTGATGTGGGAGGAAGGAGGAGGAGGAGACGAGGATGATGGTAAGGATGAAGGAGGAGGACGAGGAGGAAGGAGGATGGTGAGGAGGAAGGAGGAGGGGGCGAGGAAGAAGGAGGACGAGGAGGAAGGAGGTGGGCGAGGAGAAGGAGGAACAGAGCAAGGAGGAAGGAGGAGGGCGAGGAGGAAGGAGGAGGAGGAGGAGGGCAAGGAGGAAGGAGAAGGAGGGAGAGGTGGAATGGGGAAGAGGGCAAGGAGGAAGGAGGACGAGGGTGAGGAGGAAGGAGGAGGAGGGCGAGGAGTAAGGAACAGAACGAGGAGGATGGAGAAGGAGGAGGGCTAGGAGGAAAGAGGAGGAGGAAGGAGGGAAGAGGAGGGGTAAGAGAAGGGAAAGAGGAGGTGTAAGAGAAGGGGAAGGGGTTAAGGGAAGTGGGATAAGGAGTGGGGAGGGGGTAAGATAAGGGGAAGGGGTAAGGGAAGTGGGATAAGAAACGGGGAGGGGGTAAGAGAAGGGGGGATGTGAAGGAAGGGAAAGAGGAAGGGAAGAGGGAGGGGTAAGGATAAAGGGAATGAGGAGGAGGAAGGGGAAGAGGAGGGGGTAAGAAGGGAGGAGGGAAGAGGGGAAGATGGGGAGGGAGTGTAACAGGACCTGTGTGAGTCATGGAGCGTATACACTGTAGGCCTACAGAGTTGCCATGACTTGTTAGGGCGCTGGATTATACAGGCATGTCTTGGTAGATGACTATGCTGTGTTCATCTTCATCAAATACAGCAAGGAAACTAAAGATAAGATAATAATGTTTTGCATAACTTTATCTCCGATTTTACTAATGAATTAAATAAATGTTATTAAGTGAACACTGCAAGTTGGTGATGATGATGATAAAGATTAAGCCACCCAAGAGGTGGCACGGGCATGAATAGCCCGTAAGTGGTACAATTTTTTTTTTTCCCAGTGTTCTGAGGTTGCATTTAACCATCAAGCTGTTATCGCGGGGGAGGATACTGCTTCACAGTCTTTATGAGGGTGTCAGCTGCTGGACACCTTTGTTGACCAAGAGAGTGGCTGTGTTGATGGCTTCAGGGTGGCCACTGCATGATTCAGGAACTCTTAAAGCTCTTCTAAGGTCATTGGTTGCTTCACATTCCAGAAGATAGTGAAGTAATGGCTTTTCTGTGACAGTTTGGCAGAAGATGCACTCTCTCTGTCGGGGTTCACCAATCTCCCAGTTGCATCTGTAACCTAGACGTAGTCTATATAGCCTAACTGCTATTTCCCTGTGGATTCCTTTTGGGATATTTAACCTTTCTAATTTGGTTGCCTGAAGATACCATGTTGCAGATGGCGAACCTTCAGCTATTCTCTGGTGCAGGTAGGCTTTGTTGAGATGTGAGAGTTTTTTGGTGATGATGTTTTTTATGTTCTCTAGGCTGGGTTGAATTGTTTATGTATCACTGGATGACGAGTTGCCAATTTAGCAATTTCATCAGCTTTTTCATTTAATGGGATTCCAATATGGGATGGGATCCAGTTTAAAGTTATGTTGAGGCCTTTGCCTTTAGCGACTGCTCCTTGATACAAATGGTGGTAATTATTTCCACATTATCTTTCCACTGTTTTTGTCCTAGTATTTGAAGTGCAGCTTTTGAGTCTGTGTTTATGATTGCATTTGAGTGTTTTGTGCAATCACATATGCGAATGCCTGTTGTATGGCGAACAGCTCAGTTTGGGTTGATGATACTAGTCCTCCCAGTCTCCAATATGCCTGAACGCTGGTCGTGCAAAGAGCAGCGCCAGCACTCTCATTTTCTGTGTCCACCGATCCGTCTGTGAAGATGTGGGTGGCTACTGCTATGCTATACATTTGCTCTTCTATTATGCGCCTTAGGATTGTCGGATCATAGGTAGCCTTTTTCATTGGGAGACTTTCTATTACTATTTTGAAAGTAGGCTCTTCCCACGGCGCGGAAGGAGTGTAATTTGGGTGTGGATGATCACCCTCTCTATCAAGAATCATGTTTTTTAAATGTAGTCTGTTTAGGACTTTTTCTGCTCTTGCAACCCAAGAGTTTCCATTGTTTTGGCCTAGTCCAACCACCAAGGCCTGCCGTACTGGGATTGGATCAGAAGAAATAATTATCTTACTGATAATTGTAGCTGTCCTTTGTGATATTCTTTCTTGTAGAGAGGGCAAACCCGTCTCCAGTCTAAGAGTTTCAAGCCTGGTCCACATGGGGCTCCCAGTGCAGCTCTCATAGCATTGTTTGGGCAACTTCAAGCTTTTTCCACTGTTGGTGTGATAGATTTGTGAGTGCAGGTGCGGCATAATCGATCACTGATCTGACTGCCTGTACATAGTATGTGCGAAGGACTTGCAGATTTGGCTCCTCCAGAAAGGGGAGGTTAGCGACCTGAGGATTGCCGTCCGGGCCGCAGTTCGCTCTCTCAAGTATGTGACCTCAGCATTAAAATTCATGTGTGTGTCCAGAATGATTCCTAGATACTGATAGGTGTCGACCCATTCTATTGGTTGACCCTGTACTGTGAGTTGGATGTTGGGCTTCGCTATTTTATGGGCATGGCCTTTGACTTTGAGGGGTTGAGTTTGATCCCAATCTGTTTTGCCTCTTTACTGATGCAGTCTAAGCATTTGGGTGCAAGGCGCGCCGCATCCCTTCCTTTTATGATGATGACAAAGTCGTCCCGCGTAGTTTAGCAGCCTGCAGTGATGTGGGAGGAAGGAGGAGGAGGAGGACGAGGATGATGGTAAGGATGAAGGAGGAGGACGAGGAGGAAGGAGGATGGTGAGGAGGAAGGAGGAGGGCGAGGAAGAAGGAGGACGAGGAGGAAGGAGGAGGGCGAGGAGGAAGGAGGAACAGAGCAAGGAGGAAGGAGGAGGGCGAGGAGGAAGGAGGAGGAGGAGGAGGGCAAGGAGGAAGGAGAAGGAGGGCGAGGAGGGAGAGGTGGAATGGGGAAGAGGGCAAGGAGGAAGGAGGACGAGGGTGAGGAGGAAGGAGGAGGAGGGCGAGGAGTAAGAACAGAACGAGGAGGATGGAGAAGGAGGAGGGGCTAGGAGGAAAGAGGAGGAGGAAGGAGGGAAGAGGAGGGGTAAGAGAAGGGAAAGAGGAGGTGTAAGAGAAGGGGAAGAGGAGGGGAAGGGGTAAGGGAAGTGGGATAAGGAGTGGGGAGGGGGTAAGATAAGGGGAAGGGGTAAGGGAAGTGGGATAAGAAACGGGGAGGGGGTAAGAGATGGGGGGATGTGAAGGAAGGGAAAGAGGAAGGGAAGAGGGGAGGGGTAAGAGAAAGGGAATGAGGAGGAGGAAGGGGAAGAGGAGGGGGTAAGAAGGGAGGAGGGAAGAGGGGAAGATGGGGAGGGAGTGTAACAGGACCTGTGTGAGGCATGGAGCGTATACACTGTAGGCCTACAGAGTTGCCATGACGTGTTAGGGCGCTGGATTATACAGGCATGTCTTGGTAGAAGACTATGCTGTGTTCATCTTCATCAAATACAGCAAGGAAACTAAAGAATAAGATAATAATGTTTTGCATAACTTTATCTCCGATTTTACTAATGAATTAAATAAATGTTATTAAGTGAACACTGCAAGTTGGTGAGGCAGCGATTGTTGTGGTGAGGGTCCCACCAGGCGAGGGTCAGTAGTAGCCAGCTGACCATCACCCGGGTGGTGGTCCAGTGTTTATACCCGCGCGTAGTGACCATCACCCTCTCCCTCCCCTGCTCTACCCCTTCCTTCTCTTACCCTTCCCCTCTTCCCCTTTCTCCTCACCCCCCCCTTCGCTTACCCCTCCCCCGCCTCTTCACCTTCCTTCTCTTTCCCTTCCTCCTCATCCCCCCCTTCTCTTGCCCCTCCTCTCTTTCCCTTCCTCCTTATCCCCCCTTCTCTTACCCCTCCCCCTCCTTTTCCCCTTCCTCCTCATCCCCTTCCTTCTCATCCCCTTCATTTCCTCCTCCTCTTCCCCCTCCTCCTCATCCCTCTTCCCTTACCCCTCCCCCTCCTCTTCCCCTTTCTTCTCATCCCTCCTTCCCTTGCCCCTCCTCATCCCCCCTTCTCTTACTCGTCCCCCCGCCTTACCCACCTTCTCTTTCCCCTCCCCCCTCCTCTTCCCCTTCTCTAGCCCCTCCTCTCTACCCCTCCTCTTCCCCTTCCTTCTCATCCCCCTACTTTTACTCCTCCTCCTCTTCCCCCTCCCCCTCTTACCTGTACTACTCCTACCCCTGCTATTCTTTCCCCTCCTCTTCTCCTCCGTTACCTAATCCCCCCTCCCCCCCCCCCCGAGTCGTCCTGCTCCTTGTGAGGCATGGAGCGTATACACTGTAGGCCTACAGAGTTGCCATGACGTGTTAGGGCGCTGGATTATACAGGCATGTCTTGGTAGAACACTATGCTGTGTTCATCTTCATCAAATACAGCAAGGAAACTAAAGAATAAGATAATAATGTTTTGCATAACTTTATCTCCGATTTTACTAATGAATTAAATAAATGTTATTAAGTGAACACTGCAAGTTGGTGAGGCAGCGATTGTTGTGGTGAGGGTCCCACCAGGCGAGGGTCAGTAGTAGCCAGCTGACCATCACCCGGGTGGTGGTCCAGTGTTTATACCCGCGCGTAGTGACCATCACCCTCTCCCTCCCCTGCTCTACCCCTTCCTTCTCTTACCCTTCCCCTCTTCCCCTTTCTCCTCATCCCCCCCTTCTCTTGCCCCTCTTCTCTTCCCCTTTCTCCTCACCCCCCCCCTTCGCTTACCCCTCCCCCCGCTCTTCACCTTCCTTCTCTTTCCCTTCCTCCTCATCCCCCCCTTCTCTTGCCCCTCCTCTCTTTCCCTTCCTCCTTATCCCCCCTTCTCTTACCCCTCCCCCTCCTTTTCCCCTTCCTCCTCATCCCCTTCCTTCTCATCCCCTTCATTTCCTCCTCCTCTTCCCCCTCCTCCTCATCCCTCTTCCCTTACCCCTCCCCCTCCTCTTCCCCTTTCTTCTCATCCCTCCTTCCCTTGCCCCTCCTCATCCCCCTTCTCTTACTCGTCCCCCCGCCTTACCCACCTTCTCTTTCCCCTCCCCCCTCCTCTTCCCCTTCTCTAGCCCCTCCTCTCTACCCCTCCTCTTCCCCTTCCTTCTCATCCCCCTACTTTTACTCCTCCTCCTCTTCCCCCTCCCCCTCTTACCTGTACTACTCCTACCCCTGCTATTCTTTCCCCTCCTCTTCTCCTCCGTTACCTAATCCCCCTCCCCCCCCCAGTCGTCCTGCTCCTTCCCCCCTCCTCCTTTTCTCTCTCTCTTCTTCCTCCTTCCTCTTAGACCTACTCCTTCCTCCTTTTTTTCATCCTCCTTCCTCCTCTGCCTCGACCTCCTCCTCCGTCCTCCTTGATCTTCTCCTCCTTCCTCCTCGATCTCCTCCTCCTCCTTCCTTCTCAACATCATTCTCCTTCCTCCTCTACCTCATCCTTCTACCTGGAATTTTTCTTCTTTCCTTTCGACCTCTTCCTTCCACCTCTTTCTCGACCTCCGTCTCCGCAACCTTCCTACCTTACCAACTCTTCCTTCCTCTTCGACCTCCTACTCCTACTTTCTTCTTGCTCTTCTCCTTAACTTCCTCTTTAGCATCCTCCTCCTTCCTTTTCGCCTTCCTCCTCGCCCTCCTCCTCCTTTTTCCTCGCCCTCTTCCTTCCTTCTCGTCCTCCTTTTCCTTCCTTCTCGTCCTCCTTTTCCTTCCTTCTCGCCCTCCTCCTCCTTCCTTCTCGTCCTCCTCCTCCTCCTTCCTTCTCGTCCTCCTCCTCCTCCTTCCTTCTCGCCCTCCTCCTCCTTCCTTCTCGCCCTCCTCCTCCTTCCTTCTCGCCCTCCTCCTTACTCCTGTTCCGCCTCCTCCCTCTCCCTCCTCGCACTTCTCTTCCTCCTTCCTCCTCGCTCTTTTCCTCCTTCCTCCTCGTCTTCCTCCTTCCTATTCGCCCTCCTGCTCCCCCTTCCTCCTTGCTCTCCTCCTCCATCCTCCTCGCCCTCCTCCTTCCTCACTCTCCTCGCCCTCCTCCTTCCTCCTCGCCCTCCTCCTTCGTACTCGCCCTCCTCCTCCTTCCTCCTTGCTCTCCTCCTTCCTCCTTGCTCTCCTCCTCCTCCTTCCTCCTCACCCTCCTCCTCCTTCCTTCTCGCCCTCCTCCCTCCTCCTTGCCCTCCTCCCTCCTTCCTCCTCCCCCTCCTCCTTCCTCCTCGCCCTCCTCGTCCTTCCTTCTCACCCTCCTCCTCCTTCCTCCTTACCCTCCTCCTTCCTCCTCGCCCTCCTTCCTCCTCCCTCCTCCACGCGCTCCTCCTCCTTCCTCCTCGACCTCCTCCTTTCTCCTCGACCTCATCCTCTTACCTGGAATTCTTCCTCCTTCCTCTTCGCTCTCTTTCTCCTCCTCCTTCCTCCTCGCCCTCCTCCTCCTTCCTCCTCGACCTCCTATTCCTTCTTTCTCGGCCTCCTCTTCGCTCTCCTCCTTCTTCTTCCTGGCCCTCTTCCTCCTTCCTCCTCGCTCTCCTCCTCTTTCCTCCTCGCTCTCCTCCTCTTTCCTCCTTCCACCTCGCTCGCCTCCTCCTCCTTCCTCTTCGCCCTCCTACTCCTCCTTTCTCCTCGTCCTCCTCCTCCTTCCTCGTCGCCCTCCTGCTCCTCGCTCTCCTCCTTGCCCTCCTTCCTCGACCTCCTACTCCTTCCTTCTCGCCCTCCTCACTCCCCCTCCTTCCTTCTCGTCCTCCTCCTCCTTACTTCTCGCCCTCCTTCTCACTCCTCGACCTACTCCCCCTCCTTCCTCCTCGCTCTCCTCCTCCTTCCTCCTCGTCTTTCTCCTTCCTCCTCACCGTACCCCTCCTTCCTCCTCGCCCTCCTCCTTCGTCCTCGCCCTACTCCTTCCTCCTCCTCGTTCCTCCTCCCTCTTTGCCCTCTTCCTCCTCCTTCCTCCTCGCCCTCCTCCCTCCTCCTCGCTCTTCTCCTCCTTCCTTCTCGCCCTCCTCCTCCTTCCTACTCACCCTCCTCCTTCCTTCTTGCCCTTCTTCTACCTCCACTTTCTTCCTCCTCGGCCTCTTCCTCCTTCCTCCTTGCCCTCCTCCTCCTTCTTCCTCCTTGCTCTCCTCCTCCTTTTTCCTCCTTGCTCTCCTCCAACTCCTTCCTCTTCACCCTCCTCCTCCTTACTCCTCACCCGCCTCCTCCTCTCTCTCCCTCCTCTCCCGCCTCCTCCTCTCTCTCTCTCTCCTCTCCCTACTCCTCCTGCTTCCTCCTCGCCCTCCTCCTCCTTCCTCCTCGGCCTCCTCCTTCCTACTCGCCTTCCTCCTCCTCCTCCCTCTTCGCCCTCCTCTTCCTCCTTCTTTCTCCTCCTTCCTCCTCGCCCTACTCCTCCTTGCCCTCCTTTCTCCTCGCCCTACTCCTCCTTCCTCCTCGCACTCCTCATCCTCAACGTCCTCTTTAACTTCCTCCTCTACCTCATTCTCCTTCCTCCTCTGCCTTGACCTCCTCCTCCTCCTTCCTCCTCGATCTCCTCCTCCTTCCTACTCGACTTCATCCTCTTACCTGGAATTCTTTCTCCCTCCTCGACCTCTTCCTAAAAAAATGAATAAAAAGGATGAATTAACCTTTATTATGATCTTGTTTCTTTTTACTAAATGTAAATATAAAATATATAATATACTTTTATATTTCTACATTTATATAAATAACAGCAATTAAAAACTACGATTATGAAACATTTAAGGTTGCCACAAGGTTTCAATTTTTTTTAGCTAACGTTTCGTGCAATACGTTTTAGAAACTTATTTACATCCACACAAAATTACTCATCTAATGCGTGAAAACAAACGTTGCCCCTACTTTCCAACACTTTCCAGATACGTTGTGGCAACCTAAAATTCTTTCCTGGGCGGCCAGTGGCTTCAAAAAACTAGATGAGGGTAATCGATGGGTCATAAACCCTCGGAGAGTTTAGGGCTCGTCCCCCAATGTTCTGAAGACTGGATTCGGCAACGCTGGCATCTGCCACCCGGCAGGTGTGGCAACACTGGCGGCCACAGTGCACGCTGGCATCTGCCACCCGGCAGGTATGGCAACACTGGCGGCCACAGTGCACGATGGCATCTGCCACCCGGCAGGTATGGCAACACTGGCGGCCACAGTGCTCGCTGGCATCTGCCACCCGGAAGGTATGGCAACACTGGCGGCCACAGTGCACGATGGCATCTGCCACCCGGCATGTGTGGCAACACTAGCGGCCACAGTGCACGCTGGCATCTGCCAACCTGCAGGTATGGCAACACTGGCGGCCACAGTGCACGCTGGCATCTGCCACCCAGCAGGTATGGCAACACTGGCGGCCACAGTGCACGCTGGCATCTGCCACTCGGCAGGTATGGCAACACTGGCGGCCACAGTGCACGATGGCATCTCAGGTCATATGGTTGTCTTCCATTGACTGGAGGAGCAATGGTTTCTGGCAGCCACCAGAACAGAGCAAGCAAACATTTTTAGATAGTGCTGCTTACCTCCATAGTCTATGGAGAAGGCTAGAAAAGGTACCATAGCTGGTCACAAGACACGGTTATCCTACCATAGCTGGTCACAAGACACGGTTATCCTACCATAGCTGGTCACAAGACACGGTTATCCTACCATAGCTGGTCACAAGACACGGTTATCCTACCATAGCTGGTCACAAGACACGGTTATCCTACCATAGCTGGTCACAAGACACGGTTATCCTACCATAGCTGGTCACAAGACACGGTTATCCTACCATAGCTGGTCACAAGACTCGGTTATCTTACCATAGCTGGTCACAAGACTCGGTTATCCTACCATAGCTGGTCACAAGACACGGTTATCCTACCATAGCTGGTCACAAGACACGGTTATCCTACCATAGCTGGTCACAAGACTCGGTTATCCTACCATAGCTGGTCACAAGACTCGGTTATCCTACCATAGCTGGTCACAAGACTCGGTTATCCTACCATAGCTGGTCACAAGACACGGTTATCCTACCATAGCTGGTCACAAGACACGGTTATCCTACCATAGCTGGTCACAAGACACGGTTATCCTACCATAGCTGGTCACAAGACACGGTTATCCTACCATAGCTGGTCACAAGACACGGTTATCCTACCATAGCTGGTCACAAGACACGGTTATCCTACCATAGCTGGTCACAAGACACGGTTATCCTACCATAGCTGGTCACAAGACTCGGCTATCCTACCATAGCTACTCACAAGACTCGGCTATCCTACCATAGCTGGTCACAAGACTCGGCTATCCTACCATAGCTGGTCACAAAACTCGGCTATCCTACCATAGCTGGTCACAAGTCTCGGCTATCCTACCATAGCTGGTCACAAGACTCGGCTATCCTACCATAGCTGGTCACAAGACTCGGCTATCCTACCATAGCTGGTCACAAGACTCGGCTATCCTACCATAGCTGGTCACAAGACTCAGCTATCCTTCCATAGCTGGTCACAAGACTCGGCTATCCTACCATAGCTGGTCACAAGACTCGGCTATCCTACCATAGCTGGTCACAAGACTCGGCTATCCTTCCATAGCTGGTCACAAGACTCGGCTATCCTTCCATAGCTGGTCACAAGACTCGGCTATCCTTCCATAGCTGGTTACAAGTCTCGGCTATCCTACCATACCTGGTCACAGGACCCGGCTGTCCTACCATAGCTGGTCACAAGACTCGGCTATCATACCATAGCTGGTCACAATGGACTTAAAGCTTGCTTCTTCAGGAAACTCGGGAACACTTCTTGACACTCACAATTAAACACAGCAAAGACATGCACATAAGCTGACAAGTGCACCAACAATCGTCTCAGCTGAACAACGAGCTGTCCCTCAGATTGTCACTGGATCACCATAGAGTGTGGTGGCAACCACCAAACGGGTCGGACGTTCCCCTGGTCTCTCTGCTGGTGTTTACATTGGACGATTGTTGGTTGCCCTGCCGGGTGGTTGTTTGCCACTGCGGGAGGACTGTTTTTCAGTTTCAGTATGGGGACTTACGTGCCGCCACTGAGGAGGAAGGACTTGGCTGGGCTGACGTTTAACTGTCGGGTGGATATTGGCGTCGTCAGCAACGCTCTGTTTGCAGTTATGGGCGTGAAAGTGGAAGATATCGTGGGTCTACAAGTCTTTCGTGAGGACAGAATGGTTGTGAAGTTCGCCGAGAGTGGCTTGTTCTGGAGGTTTCTCGACCAGTATGAGGACAAGGAGGTGGGGCTGAACAACGGTCTCGGCTCTGTAACTGTGACGAATTTGAGTGTGGAGTACACATACGTGTCTATTAAGAATGCGCCGCTTGAAATGTCTGAGGATCTTCTCCGTCGGGCTTTTGCCAGGTATGGGCGTGTGGACTCTATTCGTGTCTGTAGGTACACAACCGGAGACGCAAAGGGACTCAGTAATGGCTACAGGACGGCTTAGATGGTTCATCGTGGGAATATGTGCCTTCTTCTCTAGCGCTTACTAATTTTACGGTCTGCTTCTCCTACTGTGGGCAGATTCGGACGTGTTTTATATATGGCCACGTTGGACATTTGGCTGCTGCCTGCGACACTTGGATGTATGATCGGATTAATGTGTTCCATGAAGCTGATTTTCCTCCATTGCCCGAGCGTGAGGATGTATCGGTTGTGGGTGATACTCTTTGTGAGAGGACGGACGCGGTGTTGGGTGCCGCTCCTGTAAGTGTGGTTGGTAGTGTAGGTGTCGCGGTGGTGGGGGGGGGGGGTTGACCCGCCCCCGTCGTCGACTTCCTCGCCGCTGTCGGCTACTTTGCCTCCGCCGGCCCTGTCTCCAGCTCCTGTTCCAGTGTCGCCTTTGGGGAGTAGGTCTGTATCCCCTGTGGGTAAGGCTGGTGTTTTTCCAGCTCACGTGTTGCCCAGTGAGCTGCAACCTGCCGTGGGCTTTACTCGGGTGCCTCCTGTTGAGGGCGACAGCTCTGAGGTTCAGGGGCCCATGTCCAAGGGCTCCCGGAGGGCTAGGAGTGTGTCGCCCCCTCGTGGGTGGGCTGTCGAGAGTGACGCTGTGGATGATGGGGGTTACTGTGCTGCCTCCGGTGCCTGCTGCTGTTGGCTCTCCTCCTTGGGGGGTTGCCCCTGGTGATCGTGACCTCGTGGTGGTATTCACAAAGAATCAAAGCCAGGAGGCCTCTGCTACTGTGCCCGGTGGTGGGCACCCTGGCGCTGCTGGATTCCCTGTGGTTCCCCCTGGTGTGAAGACCTGTGTGACTCTCAGTGCGGACCTCTGTAACTACCCTTGTCCATCCCCTAGTGCTCGAACCCCTCGTGCAGCACCCCTCCCTGTGGTCGCAGCCTCTGGGGTCACGCTCAGTAGGCTTTGGCACTCACTATGGATGGCCGGGTGCGTCCAGTTCCGTGGTGCTCCTCTACTGTTTGGGTACCGAGGACGAAGTGTTTTGTTTCTGGGGTGCCGAATCTGATGCCTCAGCCTTGTGCATCTCCTGGTAAACGGGTGTTCGATGACGTCAAGCTCATTTGGGAGGCTCATTGCTTGCAGTTTCTGGTGCGGCAGTTTCCCGATAAATATGCGTAGTGTTTGTGCTTGCATTATATGCTCCCTGGATGTTTATACTTGTTTGTTGTGTCTCCTGTATATGTGATTTGTTTATGTGGTATGTGTTTTTTTTTTTTTGCCAGCTCCTGCGTGTTCTAGTATTTTATTTCAGGTGTGTTTGGGGCGTGACTGACGATTGTTCCCGGTTCCTGCGTGTTCCAATCGGGCGTGCGGATGTTGGGACTGTGTGTGTCGGGTGTTCCGTGGGTTGTGTGTGTGTTTAGCATTTTTTTTTTTAATTTTGTGCCTTTAGTTTCTGATATTTACGTTGTGTCCTGTGTGGTTTAATGTATATTATTTGACACGTCTGGATTGTGCAGATTCTTTTTGTGTGTGCTAATGTATCTCTCTTTGTTGTTTCATGTTTTCCAGTTACGTAATTTGCTTTATGGCATTTGTTCTGTGTTTTTGTCATAATGTGTTCATTTGAGTTATGCATTTTGCTGTGGTTTTTATACTTGTTTTGTTATATGATGCATTTATGGATTTGGTGCTTCGGTGCCTTTGTATTGTATGCTTTCATTGTCGTGTGTTTTGTTTTTATTAATAATAAAAGAAAAAACTGGATCACCATCAGCACTTGACACTCTACCTCCCTCTGTTGCAGGTGAGTAATAGGTGAGTAGGAACAGTGAGTCATACAGAGTACATGTACTTACACTTACTTGCTGACCTTCGCACACAGAACAACCCATCCTCCTGTTTAGATAGTAGTTATTGCAACTATGTGCACCACAAAACAAACACTGATGTAATAAGCAATTAGACAGTAGAATTTGGTACTATACACTTTAGTCCGAAAAAAGCAGCTAAACAACAAACTAAAATATTCCTAGGCCTAGTATAGCACACATTTGTACTATATTAGTACATATAACATACATTAGGGGTAAGAAGGTTAGGTTAGTTTAGGTTGCCTTTCCTACAGAAATACAAAAAATCTTTTCTGGTTTGTCCAAAATCAACAGTACAGATTTCTACTTTCTAACTGTGTTGAACGTCGCTATATGTACTATGGTAACCATTGATACTACCAAAACAGGAGGACAGGCTGCTCATTCACACCTCTTTTATACACTGCTGTGTAGGTCTTCGCACACTTCATTTCCTCGAGCCTTCTCTCTAGCAGCCCACATTTTGGTCTCGTGTATAACAATAATAATAATAATAATAATAATAATAATAATTATAATAATAATAATAATAATAATAGTAAAAATAATAATTCTTTATTTAAGTAAAAATACATACATACATGTACATGTATGAATGTACATGTGTTAAGGCCCTATTGGGTCGCAACTGGGGTTCTTCTCTGATGTTATTAGAGTTTGGGTATCCGGCCCCAAGTTAGTAGTAGCTTTCAAGGGGTGTGTTCTGTAACGCAAGTAAATTAAAGGGGAAGGGATAAAAATGCACTAATTTAAATATATATATATTGACCACCACCATAAATAAATCTCTCACAGTCACTCACTGGGGCTATAACTACACTTATGTACAATAACTTGTCTTCTTCCGAAGACTCAGGATGTTTCACGGTGCTCAACGATGAGTAGCCCTGGTTCTCTTCTTTGTGGCCCACGATGAATCCTTCGATTCTCTAGGCGAATCTACCCTGGCCACAGGCCAGCCAAATCACAGTCCCACTGGGTGCACCGTCGTGGAGGCCTTCAACCACAAATCCAGCCTGTAGCTGGCAGGTTCCAATCAGCTCCGCTGCGTAGGCCACTCCACGACAGATACTAGGGTAGCGAGCCCTAGGCAGGAGCCTCGTGTGATTCCGCTGATCACTCTCCTCTCTATAGCACCACAGTGGCTAGTCTCTTCCACCAGTCAACCCCCGGGTACGACGATTCCTCAACTCTGCCACGTCACAGGCAGGCTAACACTCTCAGCAGTGTTCGTCCGGGAGCAACTCACAGCTTCTGCAGCAAACACGTGGAGAGACTTTGGCTGCCTTGGGTAGACTGATCCATCGTTCAATACAGCAGTCCCAGGTCGACTCTGTAATCAGACACGTCATTAGTACTGGTGACACTCTAGGGCACCTCACTCACAGGCTTAGACACAAACGTCCACCTATCCACTCCATAGATGGCTTTGCTGTCTAAGCGCCACCTCACCAGAGGTCAGCAGGGGCTATGTTACGAGCTGATCAAGACGGGAAACCAGCCTCTGTGGCCGGTATATCCTGTCCTCACTAGATGGCGCTGTCCATTTGGAGGGGGTTTCGGGAGCTGACCCACAGATGGCGTGATCGTCACAGCTCCGTGCTATGACGCTGGGCTCGGGTCCGTAACAACATGAATATACAACAAGCAGAATGTTGGATTTCTAGGATAGAGTTAGTTCATACTATGCCTAAAGCAACTAATATGCACAGAGTTTCAGGCGAGATATGGACGGGAAAAACTTAACGAACTAATACTTTAAACTAGTTGAGATCAAAAGCATGAATTTAACTGTAGTAGAAAGAAATGACAATAATTACATGTTGAATTGAACAGCAGAAACTGCCAGTAAGTGATAGAAACCCTTCTATCACTTACATCTGATATAGCTGTCATATATTAGGATTCCGGCTTACAGCTAGTGCCCTTTGACAGGAACAAGAATTAATCTTTGTACAGTAAATGATAGAAACCCTTCTATCACTTACTGACATACTTTCAAAGAGAGCCAGGCGTGGTCAGTGGTGAGAGGTCAGCCATTGTTTAAAAAAGACCGAGTCGTTGGAGCAAATTCCGCTCCTATAATTCTCTTGGACGAAGTGTTATGGAAATCAAATTAGTGCTCTATCATCATCAACACGCTGTCAAAAACTGCAAGGGAAGTGTCTTTCCGAAATCTTATCTAAGTCATTATTGGCCAGTAATGTTAGCTAAATATGATTAATTTCGGTTAGGACACGAATGAACGACTCAACCCAAGTAATTAAGCCTTGGTCCTTATCTAATAATATATAAATGTTTCATATGATATGGCTGTCATATATTAGGATTCCGGCTTACAGCTAGTGACCTTTGACGGGAACAAGAATTAATCTTGGTACATCAGTTACTTGGGGTGTTGGATGATAGATTCGCACGAGGATTATTTAGTGTCTATATCCTAGTTATACCTGGTGGACTAGGCCTTCCATACAATAAGAAAAGGCACCTCCAAAATTTATTTACTAATATAGGCAGTTTAATACTGTAGTTTGATTGCCTGCGCATTATATATATATATATATATATATATATATATATATATATATATATATATATATATATATATATATATACATACATATATATACATATGTATATATAGAGCACATATATATATATGTATATGTATATATATGTATGTATGTATATATATATATATATATATATATATATATATATATATATATATATACATACATATATATACATATATGTATATATATGTATATATAGAGCACATATATATATATGTATATGTATATATATGTATGTATATATATATATATATATATATATATATATATATATATATATATATATATATATATATATATATATAAATTTAAAATAACCCCTCCCCTAATGTGTAAGGTTCGATTAGTGAAAATTATTGCACAAACACAGTCCACTAAACATCATACAAATTGCTATCGAAATATATAAATTAACGTAAATATAAATTCTATATAAATTCTTATAAATTCAATAAATATAAATCTCACAGGTCGGTAGCCACATTATATTTTCCTTTGAACCAAGATAGTAAAGAACCGGTTTGAATCTGCCATATTATATGATTATCTTCGAGCCGGATGACAGATTATTTGGTCACCTTTGTACCGGATGAACCAGAGTTAACCAGTGGATTCATTAAATACACTGGTACTAGTGCGATTTATACAATAACAATACATCGCCAGTCAAAGACTGGCAGCATAGCCTCAAGCTAACTCACGAGCCCCTCAGCTCAGCTCAGCCTTATCAGCGGTTTCATGGTCAATCACCAATTGGTGGAGTGATATTCCGTGAAGTGACAGCACTTATTTTAAAGCCTGCCAAATTGGTGGCTGTGCCCTCTCAAGATTATTCACGAATTTTGTGGTGTTAATTTTGCGAGAGATTACCCACAAATTTTGTGGTGTTAATTTCGCGAGGTTACTAATAAGATTTAATACTTCTAGATAATATTAGAAGTTTCATAGAGGCTATCATCAATATTAGTGTATATTATTTCTCTTGGAGAATTATTTAATATACATTGCACTAGTGTTCACAATACAATATTTACTAATTGCCAACCCACAACAGGGGTAGGATATACATTGACTAGTATTTTTTGATGATCCAGTCCCCTATTAGCATTGACTAGTTGAACTATTTATTGTTCATACTAGTTCCATTTGTGCCATAGTCTAGTTGTACTATATTAAACAACCTAAAACCATTAATGAATGGTACAGACCCTATTTTGGGTGTAATTGTTATCTGCTCGAGTTGAGTTGTGTATATATAATAATTTACTTATAATCATTGCATCTTTTGAGTGATTAACTAGTGTATATACCATCCTAGGGTGATAATTGAAGAGCTAACCTAAAGATACTTCCAGTGACACTGGTTTATCACTCAAATCATTAGTGTGTCTGATTATATATATAAAATGTGTATTAATTTTAAGAGCTAACCTCTAGAAGAGATAGGATTATAGCTTAGTGATCGCATAAATTTACCCTAGGCTACTCCATCAGTACTTGTTCAGCATTATGAGCAACCCAGGTACAAGCCCCACAAGGCTTAACCAACTCGCCAGTATGGATATTGCACAAAAAATGAAAAAGACCCTTGCAGGTCTTCAAGGCCACTTAACAAGACAGGTGAAGATATGTGAGGATTTGTCTCAACAATCTCCAGTTGATTATACTGACCTGGAAAGTTATTATCAAGCAGCTGCAGGTAAATTTGAGCAAATCAAATGCCAAATAGCAACATATGTGGCTGAACTTGCCAACACCATTTAATCAGAAACAGAAATAGACGACATTATGGTTGATCTAGCGAGTTATGAAGATCACACTCAGGCCACGTTACAGCCTTATGTCAAATTAATTGCCCAGAACATGGCAACAACAACAACTGTTTCATCTAATACAAGTCAAGCTGAAGCTCGACTCCCTCCAATTAATTTACCCACTTTCCCAGGAAAAGATGAGGAAGATTGGGACGAATTTTGGAACAAATTCGTAGACCTTGTGGACTCAAAACAATCTTTACTTAAGAGTAGTAAAGTCTCTTATCTGCAAGGCCAATTATCAGGTGAGGCTAAAACAGTAGTATCCCATCTGAGATTAACTAATAACGGCTATGATCTGGCAGTACAACTCCTCAAGGATAATTATGCTGAACCAGAAGTAAGAACATCACATTTAGTTCATGAGCTGTTGCATTTACCCTCACTGGAGGCTTCAGCTGATTCACTCCACGTCTTCAAGCTAGAGGTAGAATCAATGATCAAGGCTTTCAGCCTGACAGCCAGTACAAACGGGGCTGAGTGGGTCTTGAAAATAATTGTCCAGGAGAAAATATCTAGGGACGTATTGAGACAAATGAGTGCTCATTACAATAAAAGTATCTTATCCATGAATTAAATATCTGAGGGTTTACGTTCAGTAATTCATCAATTACCAGCACATGACAAATTAAAACCAAGTAAACCTTCAGAAACCAATAATAGTAAACCACAGAGAACCAAAGGTACACCAAATCAATCGAAACAATATAATTCAACACCAAAGTGGAACCAAGACAGTGTGGGCGTACATATGCAGTGGGACCCTCCAAGCCTATAGTTACTGTGTCACCCAAGAACGTGACTCCAAAGGGTACTGGAAGCTATGGAACATGTTTGTTCTGCAATGAGAAACATTCAGTGTACCACTGCCCTAATTTTCCCTGATACTGACACCCATGTTGAGCGATTCAAAGATTTGCAACATTGTACTAGGTGCCTCAGGAAACATAATATCAACGACTGTGAGACCCAATTACACACCTGTAATAGGTGTAACAAAGGTCAGCACCATGCGGCATTGTGCGGAGACACCAAAACAAAGTCTACAAACACCCAAGGTTGAAGATAGCATTCCCACCACAGTACAGTACTGCAAGGTGCAACAAACAATTAGTGTCCAGTCGGCAAAGTCCAAAGGTAATACGACTTTGCCTACTGCCCAAATTACCATCCAGAATAAGAGGGCCAAGGGGTATACAGAATAAGAGGGCCAAGGTCCATACCCGTGGGTTGTTTGACCAAGGATCCCAGAGAACATATGTCACTAAAAAGTTGGCAGATGAACTACAATTAAGGCCTATAGCCCAGACGACAATCAACATCTCAGGGTTTCTAACAGATACAGGACCTCAAGTCTATCAGGGGGATACAACCATCAGTACGTTTAGGCAGCTACGTCTGTCATTTACAAGCCATTGTGGTGAACAAAATACCAGCAGACGTACATGTACAAAGTCTGGGAGCAACAACCCAATTCCTGAGAAATAGAGGAATAAAATTGGCAGATAATATTAAGTCTGATCACCCACCGATTTCGGTATCCTTGTAGGTACAGACCATCGATTCATTGGTAGCTCTACTAAATATCAGGGCATAACCATGCTAAATTCTGCAGGAGGTAAATTACTCTCAGGCCCAGTATTAAGCCTGAGGAGACCTATGCCTGCAGATAAACAATACCAATATAAATCTAAATTTGTCAGCTAATTATATATCTCCAGTAGCATTATACTAAGGAGATTACAGCTGACTATAACAACAGAGATTGATATTACCATTTAAAGTTGAAGATGAGTTAATGAGGCTTCAGTGGGAAATCAGTGAACAGTAGCCTAAACAGCTACAAGTCACTGCGACCAATGTCACTGAACCCACTGCAGTCTCATAACCACACTTGACTTTAATGATGGACTATTTAATCCTCTGAATCAATAACTAAATTAAACCCCAATAAATCCGTCGACTGATTTTGATACATTTATTATTTAATCAAGATGAATTCCATGGGCCTCAGTGTATATATATCAGTGACCAGTTACCTGAACAAGCTTCAAGTTATATCTAATGTCACTGATCTCACTGCAGTCCCTGAATCATACTTGACTGTGGTACTTGATCACATTCAGACTTCTGGGTTGATATGTAATTAGGCTAGAATTGTAGTCTCCCAAAGAGTTAACAGGGGAAATGAAATCGCACTAGACTTCTAACCCCTGCAACTCGAGTACGGGACATCTGCCCTGAAAGAACATACACACAAAGTGTGATTACTAACAACTAACATCAAATTAATCTAATAATTCGAAGAAGGAGGAGCATCGGTGTTCGTCTGTTCTAAATAGCACTTCGACCTATGAGCAGCCCCCCAGGAATTATGTCGGAAAACCCGACACCATTTACTAATATTAAATACAATATGCAGATAATATTGCTGCTGTTTTATACACAAGTTAACCCATAGAAAATGTAGCTTATAGTGGAATTTTCCATCAATAGAAAAAGGTATATCGATGCCACATAGTGCTATAAATTCACCAGCTATTCTGTTGGGAATTATTAATAAATACCGTAGTCTTTGGACTTATTACATCATAAAAACACCTCATTTGAATTAACTTAATTATCAGTATCAAAATAGAGTAAATGTGACCCTTCTATCACTTACTGACATCTGGACAAAGAGAACCAGGTGCGTCAGTGGCGGGAGGTCAGCCATTGTTAAAAAAGACCAAGTCGTTGGAACAAATTCCCCTCTTATAATTCTCTTGGACGAAGTGTTATGAAAATCAAATTAGTGCTCTACCATCATCAACACGCTGTCAACAACCACAAGGGAAGTGTCTTTCCGAAATCTTATTTAAATCATTATTGGCCAGTAATGTTAGCTAGATATAATTAATTCCGGTTAGGACACGAATGAACGACTCAACCCAGGTAATTAAGCCCTGGTCCTTATCTAATAACATATAAATGTTTCATCTGATATAGCTGTCATATATTAGGATTCCGGCTTACAGCTAGTGCCCTTTGACAGGAACAAGAAGAGGAAACAAGAATTAATCTTGGTACATCAGTTACTTGGGGTGTTGATGCTAGCCTCGCAAGAAGATTATTTAGTGTCTACATCCTAGTTATACCTGGAGGACTAGGCCTACCATACAATAAGATAAGGCACCTCCAAAATTTATTTACTAATATATGCAGTTTAATACTGTAGTTTGATTGGCTGCATATATATATATATATATATATATATATATATATATATATATATATATATATATATATATATATATATATATATATATATATATATATATATATTTTAATATAACCCCCCCCATTATGTGTAAGAAAAGATTTATGAGAATTATTGCAGAAATACAGTCCACTAAACATCATACAAATTGCTATCGAAATATATATATTAACGTGTTTATCACGTGTTTATTTTCGTGATTTACACACATTAACGTAAATATAAATTCTATATAAATTCTACATAACTTATATAAATATAAATCTCAGAGATCGGTACCCATAACAGGTACTGCTACATGTGAAGCAGAGGTATTGGCACAGGCCCTGCCACATGTGACGAACAGGTACTGCCATATGTTACGCACAGGTACGGATACATGCGAAGCACAGGTACTGCCACATATTAAGCTCAGGTAGCAAAGCACAGGAACTGCCACATGTGAAGCACAGGTACTGCCACATGTGAAGCACAGGTACTGCGACAAGTGAATCACAGGTACTACCACAGGTGAACCACAGGCAATAAAGCACAGGTACATCTACGTGTAAAGCACAGGTACAGCTACATGTGAAGCACTGGCACTGCGACATGTGAAGCACTGGTAAGGAAGCAGAGATACTGCCACATGTAAAGCCCAGATACTGCAACATGCGAAGCACAAGTACTTCCACATGTAAAGCACAAGTACAGTACCTGCGAAGTACAGGTACTACCACATGTGAAGCACTGGCACTGCCATATGTGAAGTACTGGTTGCGAAGCAGAGTTACTGCCACAAGCGAAGCCCAGATTCTGCAACATGTGAAGAACAGGTGCTGCCACATGTGAAGTACAGGTAATGCCACATGTGAAGTACAGGTAATGCCACAAGTGAAGCATTGGTACTGCCTCACGTGAAGACATGGTAGCGAAGCACAGGCATTGCCACTTGCGAAACTCAGGTACTGCCACATGTGAAGCACTGGTAGTGAAGCACAGGTACAGCTGCATGCGAAGCACAGGTACTGCCACATGCGAAGCACAGGTACTGGCACATGTGAAGCATAGATAGCAAAGCTCGGGTACTGCCACATGCGAAGCACAGGTACTGCCACATGTGAGCACAGGTACTGCCACATGTGAAGCACAGGTACTGCCACATGTGAAGCACAGGTACTTCCACATGAGAAACACAGGTGCTTCCACATGTGAAGCACGGGTAGCAAAGCACAGGTACTGCCACATGTAAAGCACATGTACTGTCACATGCGAAGCACAGATACTGCCACATATGATGCACAGGAACTGCCACATGTGAAGCACAGGTAGCAAAGCACAGGCACTGTCACATGTGAAGCACAGGTAGCAAAGCACAGGTACTGCCACATGTGAAGCACAGGTACTGCCACATGTGAAGCACAGGTACTGCCATATGTGAAGCACAGGTACTGACACATGTGAAACACAGGCACTGCCACATGTGAAGCACAGGTACTGCCATATGTGAAGCACAGGTACTGACACATGTGAAACACAGGCACTGCCACATGTGAAGCACAGGTACTGCCATATGTGAAGCACAGGAATTGCCTCATGTGAAGCACATGTACTGCCACATGTGAAGCACAGGTAATGCAACATGTGAAGCACAGGTAATGCAACATGTGAAGCACAGGTAATGCAACATGTGAAGCACAGGTACTGCCACATGTGAAGCACAGGTAATGCAACATGTGAAGCACAGGTACTGCCACATGTGAAGTGCAGGTACCAAAGCACAGGAACTACGACATGTACTCGCCTAATAGTACTCACCTAATTGCGCTTGCAGGGTTTTTAGCTTTGGCTCTTTGGTCCCGTCTCTTAACTGTCAATCAACTCGTGTAAATATTCCTGAGCCTATTTGGCTCTATCATATCTACATTTGAAACTGTGTATGGAGTCAGCCTCCACCAAATCACTTCCTAGTGCATTCCACTTATTATCTACTCTGACACTGAAAAAATTCTTTCTAAAGTCTCTGTGGCTCATTTGGGTACTAGGTTTCCACCTGTGTCCTCTTGTTCGTGTCCCACTCGTGCTGAGAACTTTGCCTTTGTCCACCCTGTCAATTTCCCTGTGAATTTTGTAGGTGGTTATCATGTCTCCCCATACTCTTCTGTTTTCCAGGGAAGTGATGTTCAGCTCCTTTAGCCTTTCCTCTTAGCTCATTCCTCTGAGTTCCGGAACGAGCCTGGTGGCATACCGCTGAATCTTCCCTAACTTTGCCATGTGTTTAAGAAGGTATGGACTCTAGGCTGGAGCTGCATTCTCCAGGATTGGTCTTACATATGTGGTATACAGGGTCCTGGACGATTCCTTACACAAGTTTCTAAAGGCAGTTCTTATGGTGGCCGGTCTAGCATATGCCGCTGATAATATTCTTTTGAAGTGTGCCACTGGGGACAGGTTTGTGTGATATCAATCCCCAGATCTTTCTGTGATTAACTATAAAGCAATACCTGTGAAGCACAGGTACTGCCATAGGTACTGCCATAAGGGAAACACAGGTAATGCTATATGTGAAGCAGAGGTAGCAAATCACAGGTTCCGCTACATGCGAAGCACAGGTACTGACACATGTGAAGCATAGGTACTGCCACATGCGAAGCACAGGTATTGCCAAATGTGAGACACATGTACTGCCACATGTGAAGCACAAGTGTTTACTAGTTGTGTTTTTTGCGGGGGTTGAGCTTTGCTCTTTCGGCCCGCCTCTCAACTGTCAATCAACTGTTTACTAACTACTTTTTTTTTTCCACACCACACACACACACCCCAGGAAGCAGCCCGTTACAGCTGACTAACTCCCAGGTACCTATTTACTGCTAGGTAACAGGGGCACTTAGGGTGAAAGACACTTTGCCCATTTGTTTCTGCCTCCTGCGGGAATCGAACCCGCGCCACAGAATTACGAGTCCTGCGCGCTATCCACGAGGCTACGAGGCCCGTCGTAGAAGGGCCTCGAAGCAAGTAGTAGCAGAGCAGAGCTCGTAGGTACTGCCTACGTAGGAACAAGTAGCAGAGCTCAGGTACTGCCACATGCGAAGCATAGGTATTGCCACATTTGAAGCACAGGTACTGCCACATGTGAAACACAGGTACTGCCACATGTGAAGCACAGGTATTGCCACATGTGAAGTACAGGTACTTCCACATGTGAAGCACAAGCAGCAGAGCCCTGGTACTGACACATGTGAAGCACAGGTAGCAAATCACAGGTTTTGCAACATTAGAAGCACATGTACTGACACATGTGAAAAACAGGTACTGCCACATGTGAAGCACAGGTATTGCCACATGTGAAGTACAGGTACTTCCACATGTGAAGCACAAGCAGCAGAGCCCTGGTACTGACACATGTGAAGCACAGGTACTTCCACAGGTGAAGCACAGGTACTGTCCCATGTGAAGCACAGGTAGCAAATTACGGGTACTGCCACAAGTTAATCACAGGTACTGCCACATGTGAAGCAAAGGTAGCAAAACACAGGAACTGCCACATGTGAAGCACAGATACTGCCACATGTGAAGCACAGGTAATAAAGCACAGGTACTGCCACATGCAAAGCATAGGTCCTGCCACATGTGAAGCAAAGGTACTGCCACATGTGAAGCACAGATAGCAAAGCACAGGTACTGAAACATGTGAAGCACATGTACTGCCACATGTTAAGCACAAGTACTGCCACGTGTGAAGCACAGGTAGCGAAGCAAAAGTACTGCCACATGCGAAGCACAGGTACTGTCACATGTAAAGCACAGGTACTGCCACATGTGAAACACAGTTTCTGCCACATTTGAAGCACAGGTACTGCCACATGTAAAGCACAGGTACTTCCACATGTAAAGCACAGGCAGCAAAGCACAGGTACTGCCACATGTGAAGCACAGGTACTACCACATATAAAGCACAGGTACTGCCACATGTGAAACACAGTTTCTGCCACATTTGAAGCACAGGTACTTCCAAATGTAAAGCACAGGCAGCAAAGCACAGGTACTGCCACATGTAAAGGACGGGTACTCCCACGTGTGAAGCACAGGTACAGAAACAAAGGTACTGCCACATGCAAAGCACAGCTACTGTCATATGTAAAGCACGGGTACTCCCACGTGTGAAGCACAGGAGCGAAGCACAGGTACTGCTACATGTGAAGCACAGGTACCTCCACATATGAATCACAGATACTGCCGCATGTGAAGCACAGGTTCTGCCATATGTGAGGCACAGGTACTGCCACATGTAAAGCACAGGTACTTCCACATGTAAAGCACAGGCAGCAAAGCACAGGTACTGCCACATGTGAAGCACAGGTACTGCCACATATAAAGCACAGGTACTTCCACATGTAAAGCACAGGCAGTAAAGCACAGGTACTGCCACATGTGAAGCACAGGTACTGCCACATATAAAGCACAGGTACTGCCACATGTTAAATACAGGTACTGCCTCATGTGAAGCCCAGGTACCGCCACATATGAATCACAGATACTGACGTATGTGAAGCACAGGTACTGACACAAGTTAAGTACAGGTACTGCCACATGCGAAGCACAGGTACTGCCACATACGACCCTCAGGTACTGCCACATACGAAGCACATGTATTGCCACATGCGAAGCCCAGGTACTGCCTCATGCTAAGCACAGTTACTGCCATCTGCGAAGCACAGGTACCGCCACATGTGAATCACAGGTACTGTCACGGGCGAATCACAGGTACCGCCACATGTGAAGCACAGGTAATGCCAAAGGGTAATCACAGGTACTGCCACATGCGAAGCACAGGTACTGCCACATGTGAACCATAGGTACTGACACATGTGAAGCATGGGTAATGCCATATGTGAAACACAGGTACTGAAAAATGCAAATTAATGGTACTGCCACAAGTGAAGCACAGGTACTGCCACAAGTGAAGCACAGGAACTGTCACATGTGAAGCATATGAACTACCACATGTGAAACACAGGTAATGCCACATGTGAAGCACAGGTACTGCCCATGTAAAGCACAGGTACTGCATCATGTGAATCACAGGTTCTGCCACATGTAAAGCACAGGTACTGCGACATGTGAAGCATACGTATTTCCAAATGTGAAGCACAGGTACTGCTACAAGTGAAGCATATGTTCTACCACATATAAAGCACAGTTACTGCCAAATGTGAAGCACTGGTATTGCCACATGTGAAGCACAGGTCCTGCTACATCTGAGCACATGTAATGCCCAATGTGAAGCACAAGTACTACCTCATTTGAAGCACAGGTACTGATACATTTGAAGCACAAGTACTGCCACGTAAGAAGCACAGGTAGTGATGCACAGGTACTGCACCTGTGATACACAGGTACTGTCACTTGCAAAGCACAGGTACTGCGACATGTGAAGCACAGGGTCTGCCACATGTGAAACACAGGTATTGTTACATGAGAAGCACAGGTATCAAATCACAGGTACTGCTACGTGTTAAGCACAGGTACTGCCACATGCGAAGCATAGGTACTGCAACATTTGAATCACGGGTAGCAAAGCACAGATACTGCTACAACTGAAGCACAGGTACTGCCACCAGGGAAGCGCAGGAAGCAAAGCACATGTAATGTCACATGCGAAGCACAGGTGCTGCCACATGTAAAAAACAGGTACTGCCACCTATTAAGCACAGGTACTGCCACATGTGAAGCATAGGTACTGCCACATGCGAAGCACAGGTACTGCCACATGTGAAGAACAGGTACTGCCACATGTGAAGAACAGGTACTGCCACATGTGAAGAACAGGTACTGCCACATGTGAAAGCACAGGTAGGGAAGCGCAGGTACTGCCGCAAGTGATGCACAGGTACTGCCACATGTGAAGCACAGGGACTGCTACATGCGAACTACAGGTACAGCCACATGCGCAGCACACTTATTGCCACACGTGAAGCACAGGTAACGAACCCAAGTACTGGCACATGTGAAACGCAGTTTCTGCCACATGTGAAGCACAGGTACTTCCACCTTTAAAGCACAGGTAGTTAAGCACAGGTACTGTCAGATGTAAAGCACAGGTACTGCAACATGTAAAGCACAGGTACTGCAACATGTAAAGCACAGGTACTGCAACATGTAAAGCACAGTTACTGCCACATGGAAAGTATAGGCAACAATGCACAGGTACTGCCAAATGTGAAGCACAGGTACTGCTACTTGTGAAGCACAGGTACTGCGTCATATGAATCACAGGACACATATGAATGATAGGTATTGACACATGTGAAGCACAGGTACTGCCACATGTGAAGCACAGGTACTGCCACAGGCGAAGCACAGGTACTGCCACAGGCGAAGCATAGGTACTACCACATGCGAAGCACAGTTACTGCCACAGGTGAAGCATAGGTACTGCCACATGTAAAGCACAGGTACTTCCACATATAAAGCACAGGTATTGCCACATTTGAATCACAGGTATTGCCACATTTGAATCACAGGTATTGCCACATTTGAATCACAGGTATTGCCACATTTGAAGCACAGGTTCTGCCACATGTGAAGCACAGGTTCTGCCACATGTGAAGCACAGGTTCTGCCACATGTGAAACACAGGTAATGTCACATGAGAAGCACAGGTAGCAAAGCACAGGTACTGCTACATGTGAAGCACAGGTACTTCCACATGTGAAGCATAGGTACTGCCACATGTGAAGCACTGGTACTGCCACCTGTTAGGCATAGGTACTGGCACATGTGAAGCACAGGTAATGCCACATAAAAAAAATAGGTACTTCAACATGTGAATCACGGGTAGCAAGGCACAGGTACTGCCACAAGCAAGCGAAGCAAAGGTTCTGCTACATATAACAATACCTGTACTCCCACATGTGAAGCACAGGTAAAGCCACATGTGAAACGTACTGTTACATGTGAAGCACAGGTACTTCCACATGTGAAGCCCAGGTAGCAAAGCACAGATTCTGCCACATGTGAAAGGCAGATATTGAGACATGCGAAACACAGGTACTGCCTCATGTGATGCATATGTGCTGCCACATGTGAAGCACAGGTATTGCCACAGGCGAAGCACAGATTCTGACACAGGCAAAGCACAGGTACTGCCACATGCGAAGCAATTTTACTGCCACAGGCGAAGCACAGGTATTGCCACTTTCGAATCATAGATACTGCCACATGTGAAGCACAGGTAGCAAAGCACACGTACTGCCACACGTGAAGCATAGATACTGTCACATTTGACTTACGGGTACTGTCACATGTGAAGCACAGGTACTTCCACATGGGAAGCACAGGTACTGCCACATGGGAAGCACAGGTACTGCCACATGGGAAGCACAGGTAGCAAAGCACAGGTACTGCCACATGGGAAGCACAGGTACTGCCACACGTGAAGCATTGATACTGTCACATTTGACGCACGGGTACTGTCACATGCGAAGCACAGGTACTGCTACATGGGAACCACAGGTACTGCCATATTTGATGCTCAGGTAGCAAAGCATAGGTACTGCCACATTGGAAGCACAGGTACTACCACATGTGAATCACAGGTACTGCCACTCACTATTCACAGCATTTCAAGACTTTCAAAGGCTGTAATCTGACCTGACAATGAACCTGCAGGCTGTTCAGATGATCTTCCAAGTTATTATGGGTGTACCCAATATACGTGCCTAACTATTTATATTGTAACTGTTTCTAGATGTCTCCCGTTTAATATCTAATGTAGAAGGCTTCCGACTTCTTCATTGAAACAAAATTATTTCAACAATTTTAACAATCTTTTAGTGTAGAGATAAATAATTCCCAATGACAATGTTGTTATGTGTTAACAGGTTTCACACCATTTCATAATGCTGTCTCGGTTGGTGACAGCAAAGTGGTGAGGCTCTTACTCCAGGCAGGTGCGGACGTCAACGCAACGACCAGCGAGGGCAAGACCCCTCTACACCTTGCTGCCTTTGAAGAACTGGTTCATATGGCGATGATACTAATGCCGTTAAAGCCCGACCTCAACGCTCGCAATAATGCCAGTAAGTACAAAACTAATTGTATCACATAAATCTGATATTGTCAAGTAAGATCTGTTGACCTCGTCACTAGCTAGTATGGTCACGTGTATTGTTGCTGCGCTCACACACAAGTTCGATCTGAAAACAATTGTTGCTCTTGTCACATTATAGTATTGTCACACAGCAACGTTTGGTCTCACCACAGTCTAGAATGGTCACATTATAACTGTGTCCTTCGTCAAACGCTAGTATAGTTAGAAAACAACTATTGCTCTCCTCTAAAGCTTATGTGGTCAGGTAACAAGTGATGTTCTCATCACAAGGTAGAATGCTAATGTAACAACAGCTGCTCCCGTAACAAAGTGGTATTATCAGATAAAATAATAAGATGTTTATTTTATTTGCGATGGTAATATTGCTTAACTAACATTATCAGCACTTTATCTTTTATCTAACGTAGCAAAAGCTAATAATTTGCAATATACAGCTAATTTGCTTTCTTGAAAGGCTAATGAATTTCATATGGGAATTAAAATTTTCACATCTTTCATCTTTCAGAATCTTTTGGTGTTGTGATAAATACTTCCCAATGACAATGTTGTTATCTGTTAACAGATCTCACACCACTCCATACGGCTGTGTATTATGGTGACGGAGGCAAGGACATGGTGGAGTACTTACTCCAGGCTGGTGCAGACGCCAGCACAACGGACAGCATGGGCGACACTCCTCTGCACCTTGCTGCCATGGGTGGTAAGAGTAAAATGGTGGAGACTCTGCTGACGGTGAAGCCTGACGTCAACGTTGGCAATAATGGCGGTAAGAACAACACTGACAGCATGACAATTGTGAATTATCACAGAATTCACTACACTTACAGTCCCACAATGACTCACTTTAATTGTCACTATAACTACAGGAATAACATGTGTCATACTTATGAAGACAATAAATACTCCACATTTGTATTGCCACAATACACCCATCCACTATAAAGTACATATTGTCACAAAAACACCGTTCTGAGGATTTCACAACGCAACACAAATGATTACATCCCATTCAATATTCAACATCTATAAGAACACAATACACACCAAATTCATAACAATTACAACATTCTTATGTGATAAAACCATGACACTTAACGTGTTACATAATTCACCATGTATTTAGGAAAACAAATTGCAACAACATTATTTTATCGTTATCCATATGTTCCTAAACTCAAAACAAAGCAATGCCACTAAACTGCTCCCAGAACTAAGAGTAATGAGTTAGGTGGAAAGAGTAAACAAGTTCAACGTTATGTCACTGGAAGACAGATGATACAATGAGAACATTCTACGAGGAGGAGAAAATTCTATGAGGAGAACATTCTACGAGGAGAACATTTTACGAGAAGGAGGTGCATAACTGTCAACAGAACAATGCATTGTTGACAGTAAGGTGCAAGTCTTGTCCATTTAGTACCCATGTGTTAATCGTGTGGGGGACAATACATCACCCAGCCAGAGACGTTACCCATTGTCTGTTTCTGGTTATGGAGAAAGGTCACTTATGGCAGTACGTAATTTGTTGTTATTAATAATTAGCCATCTATCTCTCCAATGGTTGCATACTGCTTTATGAAAGAGAGAGAGTGCAAATCTCGGTAAGGAATTGACTTTTGAGAGACGGGAGAAGAACTAACGGTATCTTTAGTTAAGGAATCAAAGAGGTCAATTCAACCCATATAAATATGGTAAGGAACCAAGCAGAATTCACCCATTTAAAGGTTCATCTAAACTCCTATAAACTGTCTTGTTGAATCTCAGTCACTATCAGATGAGCAGGGTGTTACGGACTCGTCGCCGTCGTCTGAGTATGGCCTGGTAATTATAGCGCCATCTATGAGTGTACTTCCCTGGAATTGGACGTTACGTAGACAACGCCATCTATGAGTGGTGGCGTGACTGTGGCAAATGGCTCAAGATTCCTGCCTTGGTCAGCCAGAGGGGTCGCTGTGGATGACCTCTGGTGAGGTGGCGACTAGAGATCAGCGCCATCTGTTGTGTACTGAGCACAATGTAGACGTCCCCAGTGCATAAGTGGTATTTCTTGATTTTACCAGTACCGTCTATATAACTGATGACGTGTTTGTCTACAGAGATGACGTGGGGCAGCAGTGGTGCTGAGGAGAGCAGTTTAACTTTGGGCAGTCTCCGTTTCTTTGCCTGAGTCTAGTCACATGACTAAATAAGCCGCCGCCGATCTGCAGCAGAGTGGGTTGTCTGCTAGTGCAGTTGTATTGGAAGAGATCGTTGTATCCCGGGACTGGTTAAGGGGAGAAATGCGCGACAGTAAGGTGTTTGTGCAGAAGCGTTGCTAACTGGACGCTAGAGGCTTCTGCCGGGGGTTCGCTACCCCTGTATTGTGTTGTGGCCCCAATCAACGTGTGGCTGAAGTTCAATGTCAGCAAGTGGCTGGAGAGTGGTTGAGGGGCATAGGCACCTTATGACACTGTCGGTGGGCTGGCCCACGTATAAGGTTAAACTCGCCAGTGTTTCTTCAGTACGGTGAAAAAAGGTACTGGGCAGTAGAAGAAACACAAGGAAGGACGAACTCTGCACGTTCGATATCCTGAGTGAAAAGGTATCATTGTATATAAGTTTAGTAGTACTTCACTTTTATGCTTCTATTTAAGGTGATGGGAATATATTGATAAAGGAAACAGTGTTTTGTTCATCCCTTCCCCCTTCTTTATTTTGCACTATATAGCCACTCTTGAGAGCGTACTACCGACTCGTTCGGATACGACACATAAGTTCCTCCAACAAGAACCCGGTTACTGGTCCTAAGTGGCCGTAACACACGGTTAGACTCGAAGGCCTTGACATCACTGCAGGGATCAACTACACAAATAAAAGATCACTGGTACGTCACAGGGCATATAAAAGTACAAAGATTGGTAGTAAAAACATACGTCTCTTGGGGAAGGTAAGGCAAATATTTTATCACGAAAAAGTTATTGATATCTGAACAATTTGAATTGTCCATAAATAGAGCGGTACCACATAACTGTCTGAAAATGTTACAAGTAAATGCGTTTCAAGACACAGGGGGGCGGAAAGGGGAATAAGGCTTAACCATAGAAGGGAAGGCTCTAAAGAATTTGAACCTTAAACTACTCACAGTAGAGTAATTGGTCCAATGCTGAGTGGACCAGTCAGCATTTGGTCCAATCGCTTTAAGTGATAGAACCAAATGCTTCCATCAGGTGGAGATAATTTTAGATACAACATCATATTTAAAGTCACGCCGTTTCTGTGGGTGTGCACTAGACCACCCTGTTACGACCAGGGTGGTCTAGTGCAGAGAAGAAAGGATTTGAGAGAAGGACCCCTCCGTGGTGCCTCCTTGCCGTGGTGAGGGGCTCAGGTACACCTCCGTGGGACCGGTGTGGGTTGCCTGTGCCCCCCCTCCTGCCCCCTCTTTGGGTGGTGTACGTGCTGAAGGGCACCATGTAGGGTCCTTGTGAGCCATCGGACCACCCGCTGGAAGGGTCGCCTGTGAGAGGCTGCCCTGAGTGGATGGTTGGGTGTCCAGGCTGGGGCGATAGGGGGACTGGGGTCTTGGCACCAGTGTGGGAGAATGAACGAAGTAATAGGACTCCCCTGTTGAAAAGGGGGAGCACCGCTGGGGACGACACACCCTTCCTGCACTGGCTCGCGCTCGGCCTCCCTGGCTTCCCTGGTAGGTGGTATCCCTTGGTTCCAGGTCCCATCCCTTATATATTGGTTTGATGTATGGATGACGACTTGACTTCTCTTACCCAGGCTCATGGGGGTGGGCGACCAGGCCCCTGAGTCGGACCGTCCTGGAAGACCGGGATCTGTAGCCCCCGCTACAGGACCTGGTTTAGGCCCAGACCAGACTCTTCCTCCCTGCTCCCCTCCCTCCTCTGTGGTTGGGTCAAGCCCCAAGCCTGCTGTGGTGACCGTCTCGTCCCCTTGCACGGCTCCATCTCTTCTTGTGACTACTGCACCTTTTGACCCGTCTCTCTCTAAGGGTTCTCATCGCTGTCCCCGCCACGGCCGCTCTTGTATGCTCCCTTCCCATCCTAATTCCCCCCTCCCCATCCGGCTCGTTGGCGCCGTGAGGGGGGCTTAGTGGGGGCTGCTGGAGTGTGATGCTCCGTGGGGCAGTCTTCTATCCTTTGATGGCCTTGCACTCCTGCTGCTGTCTTCTCTAATTGTGCCGGATCACTTTTCCTTTTCCTTTTGTTTCGTTTTCTGCCCCCTCTTCTCCTATCTGCTTGTCTTTTCCTGCTGACCTTTTGCTTGTTTTGGTTATTCCTTTGGACTTCTTCTATTTTGACGCACAGGTGCTTGAGGAGGCATACTCTTGCACCCTATACTCTTGCAACTATAGTACCCGACGTCTGGAGCGAGGGGAACCTTTTATTGTCAATCCCCCTTTCGTCGCTGAACCTGATCTCAACGGACTGACGGTTCTTAAGGTGGCGTTTGTGGGGCATATGCTCACGACGCACCCCAAAGGGGCCCCGGCATGATCGGCAATTGCTTCCTGTTGGGTGTCCTGCCTCTAATTGTGGCTCCATGGTGGGTATGGGGGCACATTAGTGGATGAATTTTTCTCTTCGTTTATATGTCGTTGAATGTTTCTGTTGTACCCTCTCAGGCTCGTGGGGTGGGCGACCAAGCCCCCGAGTCGGCCTGTATTGGAAGACCGGGCTCTGTAGCCCCCGCTGCATTGGGCCCCGACCTTGCTCTTCCTTTGACCGTCCTGAATTCTTCCCCCAGCTCCTCTCCCTCCTCTGTGGTTGGGTCGAGCCTCAAGCCCCCAGTGGTGACCACTTCGTCCCCTGGTGCGGCTAGGTCTCTCATTGTGACTACTGCGCCTTTTGACCCCTCTCTAGGGGTTCTCAACGCCGTCAGCGCCACGGCCGCACTCGCTCGTTTCCTTCCTGTACTGGTGCGTATCAGGCCTTATTTGGTCCAGCTTCGTGGGCCAAATACTTTGATCTCCTCCCTCTTGACTCTGCGCCTTCTGACGATTTCTCCCTCCATCGGCATCTCGTTGATTCCGTGGATGCGTCTGTTACTTTCAACCCCACTCGTCTCGGTACACGTGTCGTTGCTGCTCCTTCTCAGGATGCAGCTTCCCGCTTGGCTGCCTTATCCTGCCTTGGCGAGATCCCTGTTCGGGTCTCAACGAACACTCGGTTGAATGCCAGTGTTGGCACTATTCTCCTCCCGCCACATGTTGCAACCAGTGTTCGGAATCTGCAGGACTGCCACGGCGACATTCGGCATATCCTTGATGCCCAAGCCATTCTGTCCTCCAGGTAGACTTGTTTACTCGTCCCCCTCGTGGTCGTCGCCGTCAACCCCTTCGAGTTGTGAAGATCACCTTTGATGGTAGGACCCTTCCATCCTCTGTCATTCTTGCTGGTGCCAGGTGCTCTGTCCAGGAGTATATTCCTTCTCCTCGGCTTTGTAACAAGTGCTGGAGGTTTGGGCATGGTGCCCTCCGCTGCTCTGGGACTGTCTCTCTCTGTCCTTTGTGTGGGGGGCAAAGGTCACTCTAAGTCGGAGTGCACTTCTCCCCAAGCTCGCTGCCTCAACTGCGGTGAGGCCTATCCTACTTTCTCCCGTCCATTACAAGCTTGAGGCAGCCGTCCTCAACTTGAAGCACCAGGAGCATTTATTTTTTCCCGAGGCAAGGCACCAGGTTCGCCGGCTCCAGCCTTATGCTAACGTCTCTTATGCTCGCGTGTTGCACTCTTCCTCTCCTCGTACTTCCCACCTTCCTCAGACTCACAACCGTTTCCGGGCCTTGGACCCTGATACGCCCACTGCCCCCTCCTCTGTTCCTTTGAGTTCTGTCCCGAAGGGTCCCCCTCCTGGTCCTCTGTCTGGGGTTCCCCTTCTTTCTACCCGGTCTGTCATGTCTCCTGTGTCTTCTTCCTCGTCTCCCTCCTATCCTCCTTCCCATCCTTCTCCTCCATCTATTGACTCTCCCCGCCGCCTGTCTGTGCAGGCGGATGTCTATCGCTCTCCTAACGGCCGTTGTGTGTGCTCTCGTTCGGCTTCTGTTGAGATGCTGGAATCCGTTGCCCAGTACGTGGTTGCTGGGACACCGGTCTCTTTACGTCAGAAGCGTAAGCCTGGCTCCTCTCCTTCCTCCTTCCCGGCGGGTAAGGCGGCTTCGCTTTCTTCCTCGGCCCCTACTACTGGCTCTATTGCTCTTTCCCCTCCCATTTCAGTGGTTGCGCCCTCTGTTCCTGCTATGGAGGTTTCTTTGGCCCCTGCTTCCCTCTCGGTGGCTGCCCTTGCTGAGGTGCGCTTCCCTCTTGCTACTCCCCCTCTTCCTGCTGCTGTCCTTGACTGCTCCTCTCCGCTGTCTCTTCCTCCTCCTCCGGACCCCGCCCGCCCACCTCTGGTCTGTTCTCCCGCTTCCTTCCCTCCGTCTTTGCTCAGTTTACCCATGCTCCCTAACCCTGACTTTGCTGACCCTGATCCCGACCCTGATATTCTTTGACGTGCTATGTTGCTCTTTCGCCTTTGTTTCTTCCTTGTTCTCTGTTGTTGTCCTTTCTCTTCTCGTCGATGTCTATTCTTCAATGGAACGTTCGAGGTTGTTAGGCCAATTTCCTCGAACTCCAACTTCTAATTTCGCAGTGTTCTCCCCTTTGTGTCTGTCTCCAGGAGCCGATGCTTGGTGCTCGTCGTGGTCGTTTTTTGTGGCTATTCCTTAATCCCCCCCCCCCCAGCCGTTGCTGGGGCTCCTAATTCTTCTGCTCTCTTGATTCGCCCTGATGTTCCCTTTGTCCCCTTACTTTTTCCTTCGCCTCTCCATTGTTCTGCTGCTCGTATCTTTGTGGGGAAATGGTACACAGTTTGTTCTATTTATCTCCCCCCGAGTGTCCCGCTTTCTCTTCCTGATTTGAAACACCTACTGGACTCCTTGCCGGAGCCTGTGCTCCTGCTGGGTGATTTCAATTATCGTCACTCTCTTTGGGGTGATGTTCTGACGAATACCCGAGGTCGCCTTCTTGAGCCGTTTATCCTCTCTTCTTCCCTGTCTCTTCTGAATTCTGGTGAGCCCACTCGCTTGGACTCTCGGACTCGCACCCTTTCCTGTCTTGATCTTTCTCTCTGCTTTTCTTCTCTTTACTTAGATTTCACGTGGCAGGTTCTTGATGACCTCCATGGCAGTGACCATTTCCCCATCCTTGTTTCCTTTTTCTCTTTTCGCCCTTCCCTCTCCTTCCCTAGGTGGCAGTTTGCTAAGGCGGACTGAAACCTATTTACCCTCGGTGCTGCTCTCTCTGACCTCTCCCTCCTGCCTCTCCCTCGTGCTCTCCTCCTTCTTCATGACACTGTCTTCGACGCTGCCCTCTGCTCTATTCCTCGCTCTTCCTCTTGGGGTCCGCGGAAGTGCGTTCCCTGGTGGAATGCAGATTGTGCTCGGGCTGTTCGCTGTAAGCGTGCAGCCTGGAGGAGGCACCGCCGTCGGTAGACGGCCGATTCTTTTCTTTTCTTCTCGGAAAGCGAGTGCAGTGGCCCGTAGGGCCATTCGTACGGCTAAGCGTGAATGTTGGGCATTCTTTTATCTCCACAATTCCGTCCGAAACTCCTCTGCCACAGATCTGGAAGCGTATCCACAAGATAGCAGGCAAGTTCGTTCCCGATGTTTCACCGGTCCTTCACCTCCATGGTGCTCTTGTGGCGGACCCGTTGCAGGTCGCTTCCGAACTGGGTTCCCACTATTCTTCTGTTAGCTCTGGTCTTCATCTTCCCCAATCTTTCCTTCTTCGCAAACCTGTCCTTGAGTCTCGTCCTTTAGATTTCTGCACTCGTCTTCGGCTTCCCTATAATGATCCCTTCTCTCTCTCTCTGAACTTCGTTCTGCCCTGGCCCTCTGCGGTTCTACGGCGGCGGGCTCCGATGGCATTCATTATGAGATGCTTCGCCATCTCCCTCCATGCACGTCTCAGTATTTACTGAGTCTGTATAATCGGATCTGGGAGTCGTCGTCAGTCCCTGAGGCCTGGCTCGATGCAGTTGTCCTCCCTGTTCGCAAACCGGGGTCTCTGGGTACTTCCCCCTAAGAACTTTCGCCCTATTGCCCTCACAAGTTATCTGCAAACTCTTTGAACATATGGTTAACGTTCGTCTGATGTGGTTCCTGGAACACCATCACCTCCTCTCCCCTTCTCAATTTGGTTTCCGCAAGTGCCACAGCACGACAGATGTCCTGGTGAACTTGGAGGTCTATATTCGTACTGCTTTTGCTGTGAAGACCTCCGTTGTTGCCGTCCTTTTTGACCTAGAAAAGGCTCACGACACCACTTGGCGTTATCATATCCTATCTCAACTTCATTCTTTTGGCCTTCGTGGTCATCTCCCTCTCTTTCTCCGCAGCTTCCTCTCTCGTCGTTCCTTTCGGGTGCGCCTTGGTACCGCTCTGTCTCCCTCTTTTCAGCAATACGAAGGTGTGCCCCAGGGTAGTGTTCTGAGCACTACTCTTTTTCTGGTTGCCCTCAATGGTCTTCTTTCCTCTCTTCCTTCTGGTGTCTTCTCCGCTCTCTATGTCGATGATCTTACCCTTTGTTGTCAGGGTGATGATTCGCCTCTCCTTCAACGCCGGCTTCAACTTGCAATTGATGCCGTGTCGTCTTGGGCCACAGGTCATGGCTTCAAGTTCTCTACTTCTAAGACTTGTGCCATGACTTTTACGCGGAAACGGGTTGTTCTTCGTCCCTCTTTGTCACTTTATGGTCATCCCCTTGAATACAAAGATTCCGCGAAGCTTTTGGGGTTATTCCTTGACACTCGTTTGTCTTGGTCTCCCCATATCTCTTACCTCCGTGTTGAGTGCTCTAAGGCCCTTACCCTCCTTCGGGTCTTGTCCCATACTTCTTGGGGGGCAGATAGGCGCACTCTCCTTCCTTTACATTCCTCTCTCGTCCTGTCTAAGCTCGATTATGGTTGCCCTGCTTACTCGTCTGCTTCTCCTTCTACTCTTCGCCGTCTTGATGCTTTGCACCATACTGGGTTGCGCCTCAGTTCTGGTGCCTTTCGTTCAACTCCCGTCCTTAGCTTGTATGTTGACACTGGCTTCCTGTCTCTCCAGGACCGCCGTGATCGCTACTGTCTTCGCTATCTTGCGCGGTCCTTGCAACATCCTTCCTCTCGCCTCTGTCGTGCTTTAACTTTTACCCCTCCTGCGGTTCCTGTTCCTCTTCACCACCTCCCTCTTTCTGTCCGGTTATCTCGCCTACAGGATTCTCTTTCCGTTCGTATTTCTGATGTTTCTCCTCGTGTTGTTCCTTCTTTGCCCCGTGGAGGGTCCCTCTTCCGCGGTTTTGTACATCCTTGACTCGTATCACTAAAGCTTTTACCCCTCCTACGGTTCTAAAACGCCTTTTCCTCGAGCACTTTTCTTCTCACTCCCGCTCCGTTTCTGTCTTCACCGATGGGTCTAAGTCAGCGGACGGTGTTGGCTACTCTGTTGTTTTTCCTGATCGCACTTACATGTGTCGCTTGCCTCCGGAGACTAGCATCTTTACAGCGGAACTTTATGCTATTCTCTATGCTCTTCGTCTCCTGCTTTCTCGTTGTCAGTCTTCCTTTGTGGTTGTTGTTGACTCTCGTAGTGCCCTCATGGCTCTCGGGTGCTTTAATCCAGTTCATCCAGTAGTTGTCGAGATCCAGCATTGGCTGTTTCTCGTTCACAGTAAATTTAAGTCGGTTGAGTTTTGTTGGGTTCCCAGCCATATTGGCGTGTCTTTAAATGAGCGTGCGGATGCTGCCGCTAAGGAAGCTGTCCGCTCTTGTCCCATCTCTCGTAAAGGCATTCCGTATTCCGACTTTTACCCGGTTATCCATTCCTCAGTCCTTACCCGTTGGCAGGCTTCTTGGTTGTCTGTTACTGGTAACAAGCTACGTACTCTTAAATGTTGTGTTTCCTCGTGGCCGTCCTCCTTCCACCGTAACCGGCGGTGGGAAACAGCTCTGGCGAGGTTGCGTATTGGCCATTCTCGCTTAACCCATGGTCACTTGATGGAGCGCCGCCCTGCTCCTTATTGTCCTAGTTGCATTGTCCCTCTTACGGTCGTGCATGTCCTTCTTGAATGTCCTGACTTCCAGGACGAGCGTGTGTCTTGCTTTCCGACCGCCCCTCGCGGTCACCTGTCCCTCGGTAGAATTCTTGGTGACTCGGATACTTTTGATATCGTTCGCCTTATGCGTTTTTGTTCTCGTATTGGCATCCTTGGTGATATTTAGCGCCCTCTAATTATTTTGCGTATTTGATGGTGCTACATAGCCTTCCCGGTTTGGTGCCTTCTTTTGATAATTACTTACTTACTTGGTACCGCTCTCTCTCTGGGGCACACCTTCAGCAATACGAAGGTGTGCCCCAGGGTAGTGTTCTGAGCACTACTCTTTTCCTGGTTGCCCTCAATGGTCTTCTTTCCTCTCTTCCTTCGAGTGTCTTCTCAGCGCTCTATGTCGATGATCTTAACCTTTGCTGTCAGGGTGATGATTTGCCTCTCCTTCATCGCCGGCTTCAGCTTGCAATTGATGCCGTGTCGTCTTGGGCCACCGATCATGGCTTCAAGTTCTCTACTTCTAAGACTTGTGCATGAATTTTACTCGGAAACGGGTCGTTCTTCGTCCCTCTTTGTCACTTTATGGTCATCCTCTTGAGTGCAACGATTCCGCGAAGCTTTTGGGGTTATTCCTTGACACTCGTTTGTCTTGGTCTTCCCATATCTCTTACCTCCGTGTTGAGTGCTCTAAGCCCCTTACCCTCCTTCGGGTATTGTCCCATACTTCTTGAGGGGCAGATAGGCGCGCACTTTGCTTTACATTCCTCTCTCGTCCTGTCTAAGCTCGATTATAGTTGCCCTGCTTACTCGTCTGCTTCTCCTTCTACTCTTCGCCGTCTTGATGCGTTGCACCATACTGGGTTGCGCCTCAGTTCTGGTGCCTTTCGTTCGACTCCCGTCCTTAGCTTGTATGTTGATGCTGGATTCCTGTCTCTCCAGGACCGCCGTGATCGCTATTGTCTTCGCTATCTTGCGCGGTCCTTACAACATCCTTCCTCTCGCCTCTGTCGTGCTTTAACTTTTACCCCTCTTGCGGTTCCTGTTCCTCTTCACCACCTCCCTCTTTCTGTCCGGTTATCTCGCCTACAGGATTCTCTTTCCGTTCGTATTTCTAATTTTTCTCCTCGTGTTGTTCCTTCTTTGCCCCCGTGGAGAGTCCCCCTTCCACGGTTTTGTCCATCCTTGATCCGCGTCACTAACGCTTTTTCCCTTCCTACGGTTCTAAAACGCCTTTTCCTCGAGCACTTTTCTTCTCACTCCCGCTCCGTTTCTGTCTTCACCGATGGGTCTAAGTCTGCGGACGGTGTTGGCTATTCTGTTGTTTTTCCTGATCACACTCATGTGTCGCTTACCTCCGGAGACTAGCATCTTTACAGCGGAGCTTTATGCTATTCTCTATGCTCTTCGTCTCCTGCTTTCTCGTTGTCAGTCTTCCTTTGTAGTTGTTGTTGACTCTCGTAGTGCCCCTTATGGCTCTCGGGTCCTTTAATCCGGTTCATCCAGTAGTTGTCGAGATCCAGTATTGGCTGTTTCTTGTTCACAGTAAATTTAAGTCGGTTGAGTTTTGTTGGGTTCCCAGCCATATTGGTGTGTCTTTAAATGAGCGTGCAGATGCTGCCGCCAAGGAAGCTGTCCGCTCTTGTCCCATCTCTCGTAAAGGTATTCCATATTCTGACTTTTACCCGGTTATCCATTCCTCAGTCCTTACCCGTTGGCAGGGTTCTTGGTTGTCTGTTACTCTTAACAAACTACGTACTCTTATGTGTTGTGTTTCCTCGTGGCCGTTCTCCTACCACCGTAACCGGCGATGGGAAACAGCTCTGGCGAGGTTGCATATTGGCCATACTCGCTTAACCCATGGTCACTTGATGGAGCACCGCCATGCTCCTTATTGTCCCTCTTACAGTCGTGCATGTCCTTCTTGAATGTCCTGACTTCCGGGACGAGCGTGTGTCTTGCTTTCCAACCACCCCTCGTGGTCACCTGTCCCTCAATAGAATTCTTGGTGACTCGGATACTTTTGATATCGTTCGCCTTATGCGTTTTTGTTCTCGTATTGGCATCCTTGGTGATATTTAGCGCCCTCTGATTATTCCGCACATTTGATGGTGCTACATAGCCTTCCCGGTTTGGTACCTTCTTTTGATAATTACTTACTTCCCATCCTAATTCGTACCATGCTTTGTTTGGTCCTGCTTCGTGGACTAAGTACTTTGACCTCCAACCTTTTTATTCAACTCCTCCTGACGATTTTTCCCGTCATAAGCATCATGTGGAATCGGTGGATGCCTCTGTCACCTTCAACCCCACTCGTCTTGGTACCCGTGTTGTTGCTGCTCCTTCTCAGGATGCGGCCACCCGCTTGGCCGCCTTATCCTGCCTTGGCGAGACCCCTGTTCGGGTCTCGAAGAACGCTCGGTTGAATGCCAGTGTTGGCACTGTTCTCCTCCCGCATCATGTTGCGACCGGTGTTAGGGATCTCAGGGACTGCCACGAGGATATCAAGCATATCCTCGAGGCCCAGGGTCATTCTGTCCTCCAGGTGGATACATTTACTCGTCCCCCTTGTGGTCATCGCCGTCTGCACCTTCGGGTTGTGAAGATTACCTTTCATGGTAGGACCCTTCTGCCCTGTCATTCTTGCTGGTGCCAGATGCTCCGTTCAGGAGTATATTCCATCTCCTCGGCTCTGCAGTAAGTGCTGGAGGTTTGGGCATGGTGCCCTTAAATGCTCTAGTCCTGTCGCTCTCTGTCCCCTGTATGGAAGCGAGGGTCACTCTAAGTTGGAGTGCACTTCTCCCCAGGCCCGCTGCCTCAATTGCGGTGAGGCCCACCCTACCTTCTCCCATACGTGTATTCGTTACAAACTTGAGGCGGCTGTCCTCAACTTGAAGTACCGGGACTATTTGTCTTTTCCTGAGGCTCGGTGCCAAGTTCATCGTCTCCCCTCTTTCGCTGGTGTCTCCTATGGTCGCATGGTGCGCTCTTCCTCTCCTCGTCCTTCCCGCCTTCCTCAGTCTCACAACCGTTTCCAAGCCTTAGACCCGGACACGCCCACCACCACCTCCCCGGTTTCCCTCCATTCTGTCCCGATGGGTCCCCCTCCTGGTTCTCTGTCTAGGGCTCACCTTCTTTCTACCCAGTCTGTCACGTCTCCTGTGTCTTCTTTTTCCTCTCCCTCTAGTCCTCCTTCCCGTCCTTCTCCTCCGTCTCGTGGCTCTCCACGCCGCCTGACTGTGCGGGCCGATGTCCATCGCTCTCCTGATGGTTGTGTTGTTCGCTCTCGCTCTTCTTCTCCTATCGAGACGCTGGAGTCTGTTACCCAGTACATTGCTGCTGGGACGCCTGTATCTTTGAGTCAGAAGCGGAAACCTGGCTCCTCTTTCCTCCTCCCCGGTCGGTAAGACCGGGGAGGAGGCTTCGCTTTCTTCTTCACCCCCTATCTCTGATTCTATTGTTCCTTGCCCTCCCGCTTCGGTGGTGGAGCTTCCTGTTCCTACTGTGGAGTTTCTTTAGCCCCCCGGTTCCATCTCGGTTACTGCCCTTGCTGAGGTGCACTCCCCTCTTTCTGCCCCTCCTCCTCCTCCCCTTCCTTCTCCTCCAGACCCTGCTCGTCCATCTCTGGTCTGTCCTCCCGCTTCTTTCCCTCCTTCTTTACTCAGTTTACCCATGCCCCCTAACCCTGACTTCGCTGACCCTGATCCTAACCCTGTGCTTTTTTAGCATGCTGTGTTCCTTCCATACCTTTGTTTCTTCTTTGCTCTCTGTTGCTCTCCTCTCTCTCTTTGCTGATGTCTTTTCTTCAATGGAACATCCGTGGATTTTACACCAATTTCCTTAACCCTCCAACTTCTCATTTCAGTTTTCGCCCTTTTGTGTCTGTCTCCAGGAGCCGATGCTTGGTGCTCGTCCTGGTCGCTTCCGTAGCTATTCTTTTTCTCTTCCCCCCCCCCCTACTCAATTACTTGGGCTGGACGGTAGAGCGACGGTCTCGCTTCATGCAGGTCGGCGTTCAATTCCCGACCGTCCAAGTGGTTGGGCACCGTTCCTTCCTTCCCCCATCCCATCCCCCAAATCCTTATCCTGACTCCTTCCCAGTGCTATATAGTCGTAATGGCTTGGCGCTTTCTTCTGAAAACTCCCCCTCACTCCCTCCCCCCCCCCCCCCAGCTGTCGCTGGGGTCCATAATTTTTCTGCTCTCTTGATTCGCTCCGATATTCCCTTTGTCCCCTTACTTTTTTCCTCGCCTCTCCACTGTTCTGCCACCCGTGTCTTTGTGCGTAGATGGTACACAGTTTGTTCCATTTATCTCCCCCCCCCACTGTCCCACTTTCTCTTCCCGATCTTAAACACCACCTAGACTCCTTGCCGGAGCCTGTGCTCCTGCTGGGTAATTTCAATTGTCGTCATGCCCTTTGGGGTGATGTGCTGACAAACACCCGGGGTCGCTTAATTGAACCTTTCATCCTCTCTTCTTCCCTATCCCTTCTTAATTCTGGTGAGCCAACTCATTTGGACTCTCGAACTCGCTCTTTCTTGTCTCGATCTTTCCCTGTGCTCATCATCCCTTTCCTTAGATTTCGGGTGGCGGATCCTTGATGACCTCCATGGCAGTGACCATTTTCCTATCCTTGTTACTTTTTTATCTTTTTCGCCCTCCTCTCTGCTTCCCTAGGTGGCGGTTTGCCGAGGCTGACTGGCGCCTCTTTTCTCTCCGTGCTACTATTTTCGACCTCTCCGTTCTGCCTCTCCCTCGCACCTTCCTTCTTTTTCATGACACTGTCTTTGATGCTGCCCTCCACTCTATTCCTCGCTCTTCCTCTCGGGGAACGCGGAAGTGCGTTCCCTGGTGGAATGTGGACTGTGCTCGGGCTGTTCGCTGTAAGCGTGCAGCCTGGAAGAGACATTGCCGCTGGCAGACGGCCGATTCTTTTCTTTTGTTTCGGAAGGCGAGTGCGGTGGCCCGTAGGACCATCCGTGCTGCTAAACGTGCTTGCTGGGCGTCTTATCTCTCCACTATTACGTCCGAAACTCCTCTCCCACTGGTCTGGAAGCGTATCCGCAAGATTGCAGGTAAGCTCGTTCCCGATGTCTCACCGGTCCTTCGCCTCCATGGTGCTCTTGTGGCGGACCCGTTGCAGGTCGCGACTGAACTGGGTTCCCATTTTTCCTCTGTTAGTTCTGGTTCTTATCTTCCCCAATCCTTCCTTCATAAGCCTATTCTTGAATCTCAACCTTTAAATTTCTGTACTTATCTTCACCTTCCCTATAATGATCCCTTCTCTCTCTCTGAGCTTCAGTCTGCCTTAGCCCTTTGCGGTTCTACGGCAGCGGGCTCCGATGGCATTCATTATGAAATGCTTCGCCATCTCCCTCTGTGCACGTCTCAGTATTTACTGAGTCTGTACAATCGGGTCTGTGAGTCGTCGTCAGTCCCTGAAGACTGGCTCGATGCTGTTGTCCTCCCTGTTCGGAAACTAGGGTCTCTCGGGTCATCCCCCATGGACTTCCGCCCTATTGCCCTCACGAGTTGTGTCTGCAAGCTCTTTGAACGTATGATTAACGTTCGTTTGATGTGGCTCTTAGAGCACTATCACTACCTCTCCCCTTCTCAATTTGGTTTTCTCAAGTGCTGCAGCACAACGGATGTCCTGGTGAACTTGGAGGTCTATATTCGTACTGCTTTTGCTGCGAAGACCTCCGTTGTTGCCGTCCTTTTTGACCTGGAAAAGGCTTACGACACTACCTGGCGGTATCATATTCTGTCTCAACTTCATTCTTTTGGCCTTCGTGGGAACCTCCCTCTCTTCCTCCAGAGCTTCCTCTCTCGTCGTTCCTTTCGTGTGCGGCTTGGTACCACTCTCTCCGCCCCTTTTCGGCAGTATGAGGGTGTACTCCAGGGTAGTATTCTGAGCACTACTTTTTCTAGTTGCCCTCAACGGTCTTCTTTCCTCTCTTCCTCTGGCGTCTTCTCCGCTCTCTCTGTTGATGATCTTACCCTTTGCTGTCGGGGTGATGATTCGCCTCTCCTTCAACGGCGGCTTCAACTTGCGATTGATGCTGTGTCGTCTTGGGCCAACGATCATGGCTTCAAGTTCTCTGCGTCTAAGACTTGTGATATGACTTTTACTCGGAAGCATGTCGTTCTTCGTCCCTCTTTGTCGCTTTATGGTCATCCCATTGTGTACAGGGATTCCGCAAAGCTTTTGGGGTTAGTCTTTGACACTCGTTTGTCTTGGTCAGCCCATATCTCTTACCTCCGAGTTGAATGCTCTAAGGCCCTTAACCTCCTTAAGGTTTTGTCCCATACTTCTTGAGGAGCGGATAGGTGCACGCTCCTCTATTTGCACTCCTCTCTCTCATCCTAACTAAACTCGATTATGGTTGCCCTGCATAATCTTCTGCTTCTCCTTCTACTCTTCGCGGTCTTGATGCTTTGCACCATACTGGGTTGCGTCTCAGCTCTGGTGCCTTTCGTTCGACTCCCGCCCTCAGTTTGTATGTTGACACTGGCTTTCTCTCTCTTCAGGACCGCCGTGATCACTACTGTCTTCGCTATCTTGCGTGGTCCTTACAACATCCTTCCTCTCGCTTCTGTCGTGCTTTGACTTTTCCTCCTCCTGTAGATCCTGTTCCTCTTCATCGTCTCCTTCTTTCTGTCCGGTTATCTCGCTTACACGATTCTCTTTCTGTTCATATTTCTAATGTTTCTCCTCATATTGTTCCTTCCTTGCCTCCGTGGAGAGTCCCCCTTCCCAGGTTTTGTACGTCCTTAACATGTATTACTAAAGCCTTTAGCTCTCCTACAATTCTGAAAAGCCTCTTCTTGAGCACTTTTCTTCGCACTCCCATTGTATTTCCATCTTCACCGATGCGTCTAAGTCTGCGGACGGTGTGGGCTACTCTGTTGTTTTTCCTGACCGTACTTATTTGTGTCGCCTCCCTTCGGAGGCTAGCGTCTTTACAGCAGAACTTTATGCTATTCTCTATGCTCTCTGTCTCTTGCTTTCTCATTATCATTCCTCCTTTGTGGTTGTAGTTGACTCTCATAGTACCCTCATGGCTCTAGGGTCCTTTAATCCTGTCTATCCGGTGGTCATCGAGATTCAACATTGGCTGTTTCTTATTTCTAGTAAGTTTAAATCAGTAGAGTTTTGCTGGGTTCCTAGCCATATTGGTGTTTCTCTCAATGAGCGTGCGGATGCTGCCGCTAAGGAAGCTGTCTGCTCTTGTCCCATCTCCCGTAAAGGTATTCCTTATTCCAACTTTTATCCTGTTATTCATTCCTCCATCCTTGTCCGTTGGCAGGATTGTTGGTCCTCTCTGAGTCCATTTCATGTGGTCTCCATCTCATGTTGGCCTCCGAATGCATGATAGAGCTGATAAGTAAGCCAAAGAATCTGCCTTTAAAGGAGACGTTGAGTGTAACCTTGGATTGTCAATGAGCAATCTGAGAGCAGCAGTACACCGAGAACTTCAACAAGATCTTGTAGATCTGAGGTAAAGTGAAATTGACACCAGTAATTCCATCTATCATCATACTATCATGCAAGAGGAGCCACACATCTATGGATCATCCAATAAAATCAGCAGACTTCTAGATGTTACTACTGCTCGGCTTAGACTCGGTTACAAGTATCTCTGGGAATTCTCAGTATCTGCTGATGTAGACCTGACCAAATGTAAACTGTGTCAACAAAATTATTCGCACACCCTCCGTCACTATGTGATGGAGTGCGAAAAGATACGTGAATTTAGAGACAATTCTATAACCAATGTTCCAGCGATGTGTCAATATTTCATTCAAAACTATCTGCTACCAGAAATTTTAGCCAAATATTCCCAGTTTGCTAACTGTAGGTAGTAACTAAGTGATTGTAACCTATCCACCGCTGCCCACTGGATGGGGGGCGGTGTGCAGGATAAACATATAAATTTTGACACTAACTCTCCACATATGTCAGTTGCTTAATTTAGAACTTGTACTTGAGGTTGATCTCGAACCCACTGTTGATGTGATGACTTATATTGAATTTTGTAACTAGCTCATCAAGATTGTAACTTGCTTAGCTAAATGAATTGTGGGGTTCAGTCCCTGAGCCCATTATGTGCCTCTGTAACCCTTTCCACTACCGCCCACAAGATGGGTATGGGGTGCATAATAAATGAACTAAACTAACCTCTGTGGTTAGAAACAAGCTGCGTACTCTCAAACGTAGTGTGTTCTCGTGGCTTTCCTCCTTCCACCGTAACTGGCGGTGGGAAACTGCTTTGGCACGGCTGCGGGTTGGCCATACTCGCTTAACCCACGTTCACTTAATGGAGCGCCGCCCTGCTCCTTATTGTCCAAATTGCGTTGTCCCTCTTACAGTTGTGCATATCCTTGTTGAATGTCCTGACTTCCAGGACGAGCGTGTGTCTTGCTTTCTGACCGTCCCTCGCGGTCACTTATCCCTCGATAGAATTCTAGGTGAATCGGATACTTTTGATATCGTTCACCTTATGCGTTTTTGTTCTCGTATTGGCATTCTTGGTAATATTTAGCGCCCTCTGATTATTTCGCACTTTGATGGTGCTACATAGCCTTCCCGGTTTTGTGCCTTCTTTTGATAATTACCTTACCTTTGAAATGTAGTTTTGAAGAGGGAATCAAAACTGAGCAACACAAAAACTATTTGGCTACAATTAAACGAAAAAGCAAATAATCATATATTAGGTGTTATATATAAGCCACCAAATTTAGACAGAATGGAAGCAAATTATCTATGGGATGAAATATCTAGAGTATCTAGGTCTAGCAGTATTTGTTTCATGGGTGACTTTAATTTTAGTGGAATAAACTGGATAAACAGAACAGGGAATAACGAAGCAGATAATTTTCTTGAATGAATTGATGATTGCATTCTTACTCGGTACATTCAGGAACCAACACGGCAAAACAATATTTTAGATTTAGTGTTACTTAACAGGGAAACACAAATTAATGACATCGAAATAGGGAGTGAACTAGGAAACAGTGATCACAAAGAAATCAGAGTTAGCATGGAATGGAATAGATCTGTAGGAGAAAATTATGTTAAAGTGCCAGATTTTCGAAAAGCTGATTTTAATAGCCTAAGAATTTTTTTGGGTATTTTGGAAGAGGCTATTTGGTATTTTTTGGTAGAGGCTCATGGTATTGGGGATATTATATTAAGTTGGATTAGGGCATGGTTATACCAAAGAAAACAGAGAATTAGTATAAATGAGGTAAAGTCAGCCTGGGAGAATGTAGTAAGTTTCTTTTTCTTAAACCTCTGTATCAGTTCCTCGCTCCTAACTCGTCCAACATCATTTGTACTGGCACTGATACAAATAATGGGTTGTTCCCATTTCCAGCCATAATATCGTCCATGTTGTTAACATCATCACCAATTCCTGCTCTCGGATAGCAAACCCTTAACCTGTTCCCCTGCCTCTGGTACAAAAAGTTCTATCCAGATACCTCACCTGTGAATATCCAACAACCGAAAATTTAGTTGTAAATTAAAATGTAATTTAAGCTTTGTCAATCTATCTTTCTATATAACTGATTTCTAATTTGAGGGATTAACTTTGTCATCCTATGCTGGACGTGTTCTAGTGATATTATATCCATTCAATAGTACGGAGACCAAAAACTGAACTGCATAATCCGAATTGGGGTTAACCAGAGCAAGATATAGCTGAATAACAACACCAGGTGTCTTGTTACTAACGCTTTGATTAATAAATCCAAGGGTCCTATTTGCCTTTTTACAAACATGTATGCACTGATTTTTTGGTTATAAATTCTTTCTAATCATAACTCCCAGATCCCTTTCGCAAGCCAACATCGCAATCTCAACACCATCTAGCTTGTATCTTGTAACTCTATCCTTATTACCTAGCCTCAAACCTTACATTTGTAAGCATTAAACTGCATCTGCCAATCTTTTGACCATTTCAAAACCCTATTTAGATCGCCTTGAAGTGATAGGAAGTCTTTTTCCGTGTTTATATCCCTCCCGATTTTTGTATCATCGGCAAATTTGCCAATGTTGCTACTCAAACCTGAATCTAAATCATTTATATATATATTATGAATAACAGAGGTCCCAGGACAGAGTCTTGAGGCACCCGACTTACAACATTTTCCCAGTCTGACTTAACCCCATTTATACTAACTCTCTGTTTCCTTTGATATAGCCATGCCCTAATCCAACTTAATATGGCACCCTCAATACCATGAGCCTCTATCTTTTTAATCAATCTTTCATTTTGCACTGTATCAAAAGTCTTGCTAAAGTCAAGGTAAACATCACAAACATATCAACTGCCTCAACTATGCTGGAATAAAATGATAGCAAATTTGTTAAACATGAATGACCATTTGTAAAACCATGTTTTGAATCATTTATTAATTTATGTTTTTCAAGATGAAGATGAATAGTATTTGCAGTTATCAATTCAAGTAACTTTCCCACAATAGACGCAAGGTTTATTGGTCAATAGTTTGACGCAAGTGATCAATCTCCTTTCTTAAAAATTGTTACCACATTAGCAACCTTCCACGACTCTGGCACTCTGCATGACTCTAATGATTTATTAAATATGGTATTTATTAAATAGTACTACTGCACAACTGGACACCCTCTGGTCAATGCTTGAAACCTTGGTCACGGAATTGTTCGAAAGTTTGCTGCCGATACACAGTATCAAGCAAACCACTGAGACTCAAAAGATAATTGAGCACAAGCTCAAGAAATCTGAAAAAACAATATCCTCACCTTCAAGAACGAAGGGCAGGAAACACTCTCCTAAAAAAACAGGTAGAGTCCAGTACGACTGAAATCGAACTTGATGAGTCAACTTCAAGTACACCAAGATCCTTAACTCCAGTTTCCACTCTCATGGCATATTCATCAAACTCCATGGATACAACGGTAAAATCAGCAAGTTCCAACAACCTAGAGGACTAAAGATCCTACAATGGAATGTGCAAAGGCTGGGCACAAGATTGCATCACTTGCCATGCATAGCAGCAACCAAAGGTATAGACATTCTGATACTACAGGAGTGCATGCTTCGAGCCGGATTGGAACCTAAAATCTCAAGCTATCGAGGCTTCTTCCTTCCATGAGTCAGCGGGCAATCCAAGGGATGTGCAATCTTTGTGAAATGTGATCTGATCTCCAAGCCCATAACCAGCCCTCCCGACTGGGGAGCAGGGACAGAGGTAATGGGAGTATCCATTGAGCTAAGACACGACGAACTTGAAGTGTTTAATGTTTACAGGTCTCCACGTGCTGAAATGGATCTCTCGGTGTTATTTGGACACACGACTACATCAAACACAATCATTTGTGGCGATTTTAATGCCCATCATCGATTGGTACTGGGCTCGAACACAACAAATGAGGCCGGCACTCACATTGCACATCTACTAGACCAACTACCAGAAATCGAACTCCTAAACAGGAATGAACCCACCCACATCCAAGGAGTTAGATTAGACCTTACCTTCGTTTCAGCCTCCCTAGGAGATGCAGCAACATGGTCAGTTGAGCCCACACTCACAAGCACCATTATGGGGTCCAAAATGATCTTAAGCTAGATCTATCCAGCCCACCTCCACCTCCATCTGAAGCCTGGAATTTTGCTTTAGCATAATGGGACCAATTTCAAAACCTCATTTTTGAGTGGCATAGAAACTATGATGTTCCCGAAGACATTAATCAGGCAGAACAAGATTTTGTCGAACCTATTCAAAGTGCAGCCAACCACTCAATCCCAATGAAAAAAACAGTTCACCAGACACCACAAAGATCACTGGTACTATTGCGAACGTGTCAGAGAACTCTGTCACAAACTCAACAGTACAAGGAAGCTATACAAAAAAAAAACAGCCAAGTGACCACAACAGAACCTTACTTTGTGAGGTCAAGGAACATGTGCATCAAGAGGTCAGGCTTATAAAAGAACAAAACTGGCTGGAATGGTGTTCACATCTGAATGAATGCACCTCTCTTGGAGAGATGTGGCAGAAAATCCAGCGGGCCAAAAGAAATAAAACACTTCAAGCCCCACACCCTAAGGATCCGCATCAGGAAGCCAAAGCGGTATTAGTGTCAGAGACTTCTGCACATGCTGTAAAGGATGTCGTCGTCCCTTCACTTTCTAGTGTGTGGTTTGGTCAACAGGAAGCCGAAGTACTGGCAACCAGGTTTGCAGAACGAGCAGCCAGCAAACAACTTCCACCAGATGTATTAGCAGTGCAGACAACATTAGAGGAAGAAAAGTGGCACAGAATCCTTACAGCGTGTGCAGAAGTCTTGGACACTAATACCCCCTTTCACACTGAATGAGCTCAATCGCTCTAAGAAAAACTCGAAGGATAGATCCCCTGGAGATGACAAAATAACCTTTAAAATGATAAGAAACCTCTGCCCAGAGGGAGACGCTGCATACCTTAGGTTAATTAATTTTGCCTGGACCTCTCAAACTAGACCTACAGCTTGGAATAGAGCAGATATACAGCAGATCCCAAAACCCAAAGATCCAGCTATCCCAGGCCCATCTCTCCCAATAGAGATGGGTCTGGGATTGGGCCACTGCCATTCTGGGCAGCCAAAACGGTTGACAGAATAGCACTCAACAGGCTTGAGTGGAAAAGGCTTATACTGCACCACGATATGTATGCCTAGAGAAGAGGGGTTGGCACAGTGGAATGTATTAAAACTCTGTTAGCCCACTTGAATGACAGACCAGGAATGCTGATATTCCTGGACCTCGAGAAAGCCTTTGAACTGGCTAGCGCCCAAGCTATTCTCTGCTGCCTCATCGACAAAGAGGTCAAAGGCAACCTGCTTTCCTGGACCAATAACTGTCTCATAACCAGTGAAGCAGGAGTAAAACTTCATGGCACAGTCTCTGAATACAAAAGACATGAAAATGGTACACCGCATGGAGGCATTCTCAGCCTCCTTCTCTGCAACTGTTTAATTCAAAGAATAATGAGGCTGAAACTCCCACATCACTGCAGGCTGCTAAACTTCGCGGACGACTTTGTCATCATCATAAAAGGAAGAGATGCGGCGTGCCTTTCACCCAAATGCTTAGACTACATCAGTGAAGAGGCAAAACAGATTGTATCAAACTCAACCCCACAAAGACAAAAAACATGCCCATAAAAATAGCGAAACCCAACATCCGACTCACAGTACAGGGTCAACCAATTGAATGGGTGGACACTTATCAGTATCTAGGAATAATCCTGGACACACACATGAATTTTAATGCTGAGGTCACTTAAGAGAGAGACCTGCGACCTGGACGGCAATCTTCAGGTCGCTAACCTCCCTCTCTGGAGGAGCAAATCTGCAAGTCCTTCGCACATACTATGTACAGGCAGTCAGATCAGTGATCGACTATGTCGCACCTGTACTCGCAAGTCTATCACATCAACAGTGGAAAAAGCATGAAGTTGACCAAAACAATGCGATCGTATGAGTCATATGAGTCTGTGCGATCATATGAGTCTGAGGAAATGGAATTGGAACAGAGAGCTATACAAGAAATAAGGAAAAATCTGAAATATTTTTTCACATACGCAAAATCCAAATCCAAAACCTCGACCAGTATTGGACCGTTAATTACAAATGAAGGTACGTACAGAGGACAACAAAGAGATTAGTGAAATTCTAAGAAGCCAGTATGAGGCTATGATTAGCACACCAATAAACAACATGAAAGTTGATGACCCAGACAGCTTCCTTATGAATGACATTCAAGCTGCAGATAATATAACGGATATTACCACAAGCTCGGAAGACTTTGAAAGAGAAATTGACAGTATGCCTATGCACTCAGCTCCTGGGCCTGACTCATGGAATTCAATATTCATAAAGAAATGTAAAGTACCAGTAGCGAGAGCACTCAGCGCAATATAGAGAAAGAGCCTGGATACAGGGGAGATACCAGCAGCACTTAAATCTGCAGATATAGCTCCGTTGCACAAGGGGGGGAGTAAAGCATTGGCAAAAAATTATAAGCCAGTTGCACTAACATCACACATAATAAAAGTGTTTGAAAAAGTGATTAGGAATCAAATTTCTAGTTTTATGGAAAACAATGAATTGCACAATCCAGGACAACATGGATTTAGAGCGGGAAGATCCTGTCTGTCACAGTTACTCAACCACTATGATAAAATCACAGAAGCCCTAGAAGAAAAGCAAAATGCAGATGTTGTATACACAGACTTTGCAAAGGCGTTCGACATATGTGACCATGGGGTATATAGCTCACAAAATGTGGTCAATGGGAATAACTAGAAAAGTAGGACGCTGGATACTCAATTTCCTGTCGAACAGAACACAAAGAGTAACTGTTAATCAGATAAAATCGAGTCCAAGCGATGTTAAAAGCTCTGTACCTCAAGGTACAATCCTTGCACCGCTACTGTTCCTTATTCTCATATCTGATATAGACAAAAATACACGTCAAAGCTTCATATCGTCCTTTGTAGATGACACAAAAATCAGCATGAAAATTACCTCTGCTGAAGACATTGAAAAACTACAAGCAGATGTCAACAAAGTTTTCGATTGGGCAGCAGAAAATAACATGTTTAACAGTGATAAATTTCAGGTACTCAGGTATGGCAAAAATGAGGATCTGAAACATAATACAGGGTACAAAACACACTCGAATCTTCCCATAGTAGAAAAAACAGCATGTCAAGGATTTGGGAATAATGATGTCCGACGATCTAACGTTTAGGGAGCATAGCCAGGCAAATATCGCGTCAGCCAGAAAAATGATCGGATGGATTACGAGAACTTTCAAATCCAGGGATCCCATCACAATGGTTGAACTCTTCAAGTCACTTGTGTTGTCCCGTCTTGACTACTGCTCAGTACTCACTTCCCCCTTCAGAGCAGGAGAGATTGCTGAAATAGAGGGAGTACAGAAAACATATACGGCACGCATAGACGAGATAAAACACCTAAATTATTGGGATCGTCTTAAAGCTCTCCAAATGTACTCTCTAGAAAGGAGACGAGAGAGATACCAAATAATATACACATGGAAAATACTGGAGGGCCAGGTCCCAAATCTACACAGTACAATAACAACGTACTGGAGTGAACGATATGGAAGAAAATGCAAGATTGAACCAGTGAAGAGCAGAGGTGCCATAGGCACAATCAGAGAGCACTGTATAAACATCAGAGGTCCGCGGTTGTTCAACGTCCTCCCAGCGACTATAAGAAATATTGCCGGAACAACCGTGGACATCTTCATGAGAAAACTGGACTGTTTTCTAAGAGAAGTTCCGGATCAGCCGGGCTGTAGTGGGTATGTGGCCCTGCGGGCCGCTCCAAGCAACAGCCTGGTGGACCAAACTCTCACAAGTCGAGCCTGGCCTCGGGCCGGGCTTGGGGAGTAGAAGAACTCCCAGAACCCAATCAACCAGGTAATGCTATGTGAGCTGCCCTGGGAGCTCCTATGTGGACCAGGCTTGAAACTCTGAGACTGGAAACGGGTTTGAAGTCTCTTCGAGAACGAATATCACAAAGAACAGCTACGATTATCAGTAAGATAGCCGTTTCCCCTGATCCTAATCCCAGTACGATAGGCCTTGGTGGTTGGACTTGGCCAAAACAACGGAAACTCCTAGGCTTCCAGAAAGGGATATGTTCCTAAACAGATTACAATTAAAAAACATGAAATCATGATGGAGGGGATGATCAACCACATCCAAATTACACTAGCTCCCCACTGTGGAAGAAACCTACCTTACAAATAGTAATAGAAAGTCTTCCAATTAAAAAGGCTGTCTATGTTCCAACAATCCTTAGATGCATCGTATAAAAGCAAATGTGCAGTATTGCAGTAATAGGAGCCACCCACATCTTCACAGACGGATCGGTGGATACAGAATCCTGGCAAACACTACGTCTGGGGAATTGTATGGTTTGAGTTTCACTATTTGTTTAATAACATCATCCCAGCTAACTGTTAAACTAGTCAACCTAGCCTCGCCCCCACCCACATAGACTTACAGCCCCGCTCTTGTGCTTGGTAAGTCCACTGCGGGCTCACCATAGCCCGTGCTACTTTGGAACTTTTCTTATAAGTTGCAGAATCTAAAACAAAACGGCAAAATTTCTAACCATTTGTACGAATTCTTGTTCTAAACTGATATCCCCATTCTTAATCCTTTTGTACAAAGTTCTCTTTCTACCTATAAGATTCTTCAGATCCTTTGTTATCCATTTTGGGTCATTAGTATTCGATCTATTAAATTAGAATACGTTCCTGTGCTTTGCTTAGAATATTTTAAAATATTTTATATTTTGAATCCACATCGAAATCCCTTTTAACATCTCCCATCACTGGGTTCACGTCTTGCTCTAAGACCGGCCCACCCCCTATGCCTAAGACCTTCCAATATATTTGACCCCAAAAAATTATAGGCTATTCATATCAGCTTTTCGAAAATCTGGCACTTTAACATAATTTTCTCCTTCAGATTTATTCGAATCCACGCTAAATCTGATTTCTTTGTGATCACTGTTTCCTTGTTCACTACCTTTTTCGATGTCATTATTTTTTGTTTTCCTGTTAGTTAACATTAAATCTAAAATATAATTTTCCTGTGTTGGTTCGTGAATGTGTTGAGTAAGAAAGCAATCGTCAATTAATTCTAGAAAAGCTTCTGCTTCGTTATTCCTTGTTCTGTTAATCCAGTTTATTCCACTAAAATTAAAGTCACCCAGGACACAATACTGTTAGAACTAGAAGCACTAAATATTTCATCCCATAGATTATTTGCTTCCATTCTGTCGAAATTTGGTGGCATATATATAACTCCTAATTTAAGAATTTTTGCATTTTTCGTTTAATTCTAGTCAAATAGTTTCTGTGTGTGGCTCAGTTTTGATTCCCTCTTTGAGACTACATTTCAAATTGTCCCTAACATAAATGGGTACTCCTCCTTTGTTGTTGTTGTTTTCAGATTTAGCTACTCAGAACGAAGTGTCCATGTAGCACGGGCTATGGTGAGCCCGTAATTGAGTTCAGCTATTCTCGATAACCTTGTTACTGTGATATTTGGGTCTAAGTTTAAAATGGAGGTGGGGATTCCTCCTTTTTTCCTGTTTATTTATCGCTTCTGTTTTAGTGCACTGGTTTTAGTCGTGTTTTATTAACATTATCTTGGAAGTGGATGTAGATGCAGAATGCTCACTAGTCAGTCCCATTCCTCAACGGCTTTTCTAATCATTGTAGTCGCGGTGGAATGTGCATCTAATGCAGCTGCTGTTGTTGGATTAATGTTGAGTTTGACGCGCAGGGCTTCAGTAGCTTCACATTCCAGTAAGTAGTGCAACATTGGCGCCTCTGCTTGTTTCACAGATGTGACACTCTTTAACTATTGGGTTCATTACCTCCCAGCAGCACTTGTAACCAAGTCTGAGTCTGTGTATGGCTACTGCAATGTCTCTGGATATGTTTTTGCCAGGCTTGAAAGAGGAGTAACCAGTGGCTTGTTCGTACCATATCGCAGTGGATCTTCCTTCCGCTACTTTGGCTCTGTGGCGACTTTTGATAGCTGTGAATATTTTCTTTTTGATTTGCTCCTTAATCTGTGAGAAACTTGGAGGTATTTGAACCTGTACAACAGGTAGAGCAGTGGCAGTTTTTGCTAGTGAGTCTGCCTTTTCATTACCATCAATGCCAATATGACTTGGTATCAAATTTAGGATGATTGACAGCCCTAGATTATGGGCTTCTTTTCCTATATGTTGAATTTCTGTGAGGAGTTGTATATTATCTCTGTGCTGACTGGATAACAATGCCTGGAACAAAGATTAAGAGTCGGTTTGAATGATAACATCATGTAAATTACTATCAACTGTATAGTTTATTGCCTCCTTCAGGGCATATAATTCTGTTTGCAATGTTGAGCACTCACTATTCATGCTCCAGTAAGCTTCATGGTTGGTAGTGTAAACTGCTGCCCCAGCAGAACCTCTTTCTTGATCAACTGATCCGTCTGTGAAGATGTGAATCGTTGTAGGTCTTGAGATGGTACTCCCCCTCCTCGACTAATATATCTATATATCAGGCGCAGACAGTCACAGTGAGAGGGTGTGTTAACTAGAGCTCCGATTGTAGTAATATTCCGATTGTAGTAATATTATTATAGCAATAATAGAAGGTGTGGTGAAGGAACTGATGAACCTAGTTGGAGCTCTGAGGACAGAGTTGGATTCCCTACGGGAGGTTATCTTGAGATGATTTCGGGGCTTTAGTGTCCCCGCGGCCCGGTCCTCGACCAGGCCTCCAACCCCAGGAAGCAGCCCGTGACAGCTGACTAACACCCAGGTACCTATTTTACTGCTAGGTAACAGGGGCATAGGGTGAAAGAAACTCTGCTCATTGTTTCTCGCCGGCGCCCGGGATCGAACCCGGGACCACAGGATCACAAGTCCAGTGTGCTGTCCGCTCGGCTCTCCCCTCCCTCCCCGAACGGGAGAAGGTACGAAAGCTGAAACATCGAGAAGAAACGAAGGAGACCAATATTAAAAAGACCTCGTCGTGGAAAATCGTAAAGGACAGGGGGTCTTAAGAAGATCTTGACAAGGCCGCCTATAGACGCCCTAAGGACTTCAAATTCATTTGCCTGGTTGGAAGACGAGTGCTATGGAGAGCCTGCAGTTCACTCGAAAGAGAAATCAACGAAGAGCAACGAAGCGCAGGCCCCTCAAAGTGCCCAGAAAGTAAAGGAGGCACCTAAGCGAATTTTGGTTTGAGGGAGATTCCCTGGTGAGGTATTTAAACAGAACGTTTTGTGCTAGAGATAGGGTGAATAGGTTAACGGTTGGCTATCCGGGAGCTGAAATTGGTGATATTATAAACAACATGAATGATATTATGGCTGGAAATGGGAACAATCCCATTATTTGTATTAGCGCGGGAGGAAATGATGTTGGTCGAATTAGGAGTGAGGAACTAATTCAGAGGTATAAAACAGCCATTGAATTAATTAGAAGTAAGAGAGGAATCCCGATCATATGTGGCATTCTTCCAAGAAAGGAGGTTGGAAATGAATGGTTGTCGAGGGCACTTGGCTGGACTTTCTGCCAAAAGGACTGGTTGGACTGGTTGTCGAGGGCACTTTCCAGCTGGAAAGATACTGCAAATCAAATGTAATATCTTTCACAGATAACTGGGAACACTTCTATGGAAAAAATGAAATGTATGCTCGGGATGGGGTGCATCTATCGAGGGCTGGGGTTGTTGTTGCGAACTCGATGGAACCAGTGGTTGGAGGCGTTTGTTTGGGTTTAAACTGTTAGTAGACAATGGTATATCTTGAGGTTATCTTGAGATGATTTCGGGGCTTTAGTGTCCCCGCGGCCCGGTCCTCGACCAGGCCTCCACCCCCAGGAAGCAGCCCGTGACAGCTGACTAACACCCAGGTACCTAATTTACTGCTAGGTAACAGGGGCATAGGGTGAAAGAAACTCTGCCCATTATTTCTCGCCGGCGCCTGGGATTGAACCCAGGACCACAGGATCACAAGTTCAGCGTGCTGTCCGCTCGGCCGACCGGCTCCCTATAGGAAATGGTATAGGAAATAGGAAAATGGTATAGGTATAGGAAATGATATGGAGGAAGGAGGTAATAAAACTATGTGTTTTGGGAGAAAGAAATTGACAAAATGATCAGGGAAAGAGAAGGGCTTCAAAATAACACTACAATTAGGGTATATTACACTAACAGTAGAAGTCTAAGAAACAAAATAAACAAAATAAATGCTCTTGTCTCTACAGAAAAAATAGATATTATTGCACTTACCAAAACGTGGATGAATGTAGAAAATAAAGAACTATTAGCTGAATATCAAATAAATTGATTTAAACTATTTCACACAGATATATTAGACAAGGCGGGGGAGTAGCCCTATATGTTAGGAACAACTTGAAATGCAGTCTCAAAGAGAGAATCAAAACTGAGCCACACACAGAAACTATTTGGATAGAATTAAACGAAAAAGCAAATAATCTGATAATAGGAGTTATATATAGGCCACCAAATTTAGACAGAATGGAAGCAAAGCATCTATGGGATGAAATATCTAGATCTAACAGTATTTATGTCATGGGTGACTTTAATTCTAGTGGAATAAACTGGGTGAACAAAACAAGGAATAATGAAGCAGAAGACTTTCTAGAATTAATTGACGATTGCTTTCTTACGCAACACATTAAGGAACCAATGCGGGGAAATAACATTTTAGATTTAGTGTTAACTAACAGGGAAACACGATTTAAGGATATCGAAATAGGGGAGTTGGTGAGCTAGGGAACAGGGATCATAAAGAAATCAGATTTAACATAGAATGGAATAGATCTGTAGGAAAAAAATCTGTTAAAGTGCCTGATTTTCGAAAAGCTGATTTCAATAGCCTAAAAAAAATTTTGGTCAAATAGATTCAAATGTCTTGGGTACGGGGCGCGGGCTAGACGTGAACCCAGCGACAGGTGACGTAAAAGGGGATTTCGATGTGGATTCAAAATATATTTTAAAATATTCTGAGCAAAGCTCAGGAACGTAGTATACCATATAAATTTAATAGATCGAATACTAATGATCCAAAGTAGATAACAAAGGATCTGAAGAACGTTATAGGTAAAAAGAGAGCGTGGTACAAAAGGATTAAGAATGGGGAAGTCAGTTTAGAACAGGAATTCGCAGAACTGGTTAGAAATGTTAAAAATGAGATAAGGAAAGCAAAAAGAAACTATGAAGTTCGCATAGCAGGGCAAGCGAAGACAAATCCTAAAAGTTTTTTTTCAGTTATATCGAAGCAGGGAAAGGATAGGTACATTAAAAACTGAAACAGGTCAAATAACGGATAATGACGAGGAGATGAGATGTATTTTTAATAAATATTTTAGATCTGTATTTACTAAAGAGGAATTTAACAATATGCCTTCAGCCGAACAAGTCTATGTGGGTGGGGACGAGGACAGGTTGACTAGTTTAGCAGTTACCAGGGAGGATGTAATTAAACAAATGGTAAAACTAAAACCAAACAAATCCCCAGGACCGGATGAAATGTTTACCAGGGTGCTTAAATAATGCAAAGAGGAGCTTTCCGAGCTACTGTCTACCATATTTAATAAATCAATAGAGTTAGGCAGAGTGCCAGAGTCATGGAAGGTAGCTAAAGTGGTACCAATTTTTAAGAAAGGAGATAGATCACTTGCGTCAAACTATCGGCCAATTAGCCTAACGTCTATTGTGGGAAAGTTACTTGAATCGATAATTGAAAATACAATTCATTTTCATTTTGAAAAACATAAATTAATAAATGAGTCGCAACATGGTTTTACAAATGGCCGTTCATGTTTAACCAATTTGCTATCTTTTTATTCCAGCATAGTTGAGGCAGTTGATAGTGGTAAGGATTGTGATGTTGTGAACCTTGACTTTAGCAAAGCTTTTGATACAGTGCCACATGAAAGACTGATTAAAAAGATAGAGGCTCATGGTATTGGGGGTGCTATATTAAGTTGGATTAGGGCATGGCTATTCCAAAGGAAACAGAGTTAGTGTAAATGGGGTTAAGTCAGAGTGGGATAATGTTGTTAGTGGAGTGCCTCAAGGCTCTGTCTTGGGACCTCTGTTGTTTATAATATATATAAATGATTTAGATTCAGATTTGAGTAGCAGCTTCTGCCAATTTGCAGATGATACAAAAATCGGTAGGAAAATTAACACGGAAGAAGACTCACTATCACTTCAACTCGATTTAAATAGGGCTTTGAAATGGTCAAAAGATTGGCAGATGCAGTTTAATGCTGCTAAATGTAAAGTTCTAAGGCTAGGTAATGATGATAGAGTTACAAGATACGAGCTAGATGGCGTTGAGATTGCAAAGTCGGATTGCGAAAGGGATCTGGGAATTATGATTAGTAAGAATTTAAAACAAATGGATCAATGCATGAATGTTCGTAATAAGGTAAATAGGACACTAGGATTTATTTATCAAAGCGTTAGTAACAAGACGCCTGGTGTGGTTCTTCAGCTATATTTTGCTCTGGTTAGGCCCCATTTAGATTATGCAGTTCAGTTTTGGTCGCCGTACTATAGAATGGATATAAATTCACTTGAACGTGTCCAGCGTAGGATGACTAAGTTAATTAAGAACATAAGGACAAAGGTAACTGCAGAAGGCCTATTGGCCCATACGAGGCAGCTCCTATCTATAACCACCCAATCCCACTCATAAAGTCATAATTCTCACTCACAATTCCCCAAATTAGAAATCTTTCATATGAAGAAAGATTAACAAAGCTTAAATTGCATTCACTGAAAAGGCGAAGAGTTAGGTGTAACATAATAGAGGTTTACAAGTGGATGATTGGACATAACAAAGGGGATATTAACAGCGTATTAAAAGTATCAACACAAGACAGAACACGAAACAATGGGTATAAATTGGATTAGTTTAGATTTAGGAAAGATTTGAGTAAATACCGGTTCGGTAACAGGGTTGTTGATTTGTGGAACCAATTACCGCGTAGCTGGGTGGAGGTGGGGTCCCTCGATTGTTTTAAGCGTGGGTTGGATATGTATATGAGTGGGATTGGGTAATTATATATAGGAGCTGCTTCGTATGTGCCAAAAGGCCTTCTGCAGTTACCTTTGTTCTTATGTTCTTAAGAACATATGAATATGAATAAGAACCTAATGGCTGTTAGTTATAGAGCTAGGTTATAGCTATAGTTAGTTAGTAACTAACTATAGAGTTAGTTATAGAGCTGAGGGTTTTTTCAGTTATATCGTACTAAGACTAGGGAAAGGATAGGTCCATTAAAAACTGAGACAGGTCAAATAACAGATAGTGATGAAGAGATGAGTAGTATTTTTAATAAATATTTTGTATCTGTATTTACTAAAGAGGAACTTAACAATATGCCTTCAGCCGAACAAGTCTATGTGGGTGGGGACGAGGACAGGTTGACGAGTTTAGCAGTTACCAGGGAGGATGTTCTTAAACAAATAGTAAAACTCAAACCAAACAAATCCCCAGGGCCGGATGAAGTGTTTGCTAGGGTGCTTAAAGAATGCAAAGAGGAGCTTTGTGACCCACTGTCAACCATATTTAATAAATCAATAGAGTCAGGCAGAGTGCCAGAGTTTTGGAAAGTTGCTAATGTGATACCAGTTTTTAAGAAAGGAGATAGATCACTTGCGTCTAACTATCGACCAATTAGCCTAACGTCTATTGTGGGAAAGTTACTCGAATCTATAATAGCAAATAAAATTCGTCTTCATCTTGAAAAACATAAATTAATAATTGAGTCGCAACATGGTTTTATAAATGGCCGTTCATGTTTAACAAATTTGTTATCTTTTTATTCTAGCATTGTTGAGGCAGTTGATAGTGGTAAGGATTGCGATGTTGTATACCTTGACTTTAGCAAAGCTTTTGATACAGTGCCACATGAAAGACTGATTAAAAAAATAGAGTCTCATGGTATTGGGGGTGCTATATTAAGCTGGATTAGGGCATGGCTATACCAAAGGAAACAGAGAGTTAGTATAAATGGAATCAAGTCAGAGTGGGAAAATGTTGTAAGTGGAGTGCCTCAAGGCTCTGTCCTGGGACCTCTGTTGTTTATAATATATATAAATGATTTAGATTCAGGTTTGAGTAGCAACATTTGCAAATTTGCCGATGATACGAAAATCGGTAGGGTAATTAATTCGGAGGAGGACTCACTATCACTTCAAGTTGATCTAGATAGGGTTTTGAAATGGTCAAAGGATTGGCAGATGCAGTTTAATGCTGATAAATGTAAAGTTCTGAGGTTAGGTAATGATGATAGAGTTACAAGATACGAGCTAGATGGTGTTGTGATTGCAAAGTCGGATTGCGAAAGGGATCTGGGAGTTATGATTAGTAAGAATTTAAAACAAAAGGATCAATGCATAAATGTTCGTAATAAGGCAAATCGGACACTTGGATTTATTAATCGCAGCGTTAGTAACAAGACACCTGGTGTGGTTCTCAAGCTATATCTTGCTCTAGTTAGGCCCCATTTAGATTATGCAGTTCAGTTTTGGTCGCCATATTATAGAATGGATATAAATTCACTTGAACGTGTCCAGCGTAGGATGACTAAGTTAATTCCCCAAATTAGAAATCTTTCATATGAAGAAAGATTAACAAAGCTTAAGTTGCATTCACTGGAAAGGCGACGAGTTAGGGGTGACATGATAGAGGTTTACAAGTGGATGAATGGACATAACCGGGGGGATATTAATAGGGTATTAAAAGTATCAACACAGGACAGAACACGAAACAATGGATATAAATTGGATAAGTTTAGATTTAGGAAAGACTTGGGTAAATACTGGTTCAGTAACAGGGTTGTTGATTTGTGGAACCAATTGCCGCGTAACATTGTGGAGGTGGGGTCCCTCGATTGTTTCAAGCACGGGTTGGACAAGTATATGAGTGGGATTGGGTGGTTATAGAATAGGAGCTGCCTCGTATGGGCCAATAGGCCTTCTGCAGTTACCTTTGTTCTTATGTTCTTATGTTCTTATGTTAGACTATGTATGTTTAAATCTCTGATTTAAACAGAGCCAGTGTTCAGTCATATAACTGAATTTATCAAATCTTATCCTTGTATAATATACAAGCTGATGTGAGATCCCTGTCTACAGGTGGACTGGAACTTCTATCAACTAATCCATTCATCCCACCTGTCCCTTACAGCCCACAATCTATCATTAGGAAAAGAGGAGCTAGGATTTACGACCCTAGCTAGAGATTCTTGGAATTAATTTGCAGACAGTAATTTTTTAATTTAGTTCAGTCCAAGTCTCCAGTAGTCTCCTCTTATATCAATCCCAGCAGGTTTTTCCCACAATTACAACCTCCACCATTACATATAACAACCACCACCATGTGAGAAATCTTTAAGGAATTCTGATAAAGAAAGAGATCTAGGGGTGGTTCTAAATAGAAAACTATCACCTGAGGACCACATAAAGAACATTGTGTGAGGAGCCTATGCCATGCATTCCAACTTCAGAATTGCTTTTAAATACATGGATGGCGAAATACTAAAGAAATTGTTCACCACTTTTGTTAGTCCAAAGCTAGAATATGCAGCAGTTGTGGGGTGCCCATATTGGGGTGCCATCACATTTAAACCAACCAAGCCCACAAATACATCAACATAGACCAGCATTACACCATCTAACATACTCTGTCAGATGTAACAACTAAATTTGTGAATTCAAGACCTAATCTATTGTATAACACAGTGTTAGTACGAGAAAAACATTACTTACATTCGAAGCAGTGTTTTAAAATGGCACGGACCTTGGTCTACTGACGCTCCACACTGTGTGTTCGTTTGCATATGATGAACGTGTGACAATTTACTACAACAATTATTTAATTATTCTTATTCTTTATTTTACTATTTTTAGGGTACATGAAATTTCAAATTTATTTGCACACAATAATATAATATTGCATTGTCATAACCTTTATATATTACGGAAAATACGATGACATGAACGAAGTCAAAGTGAAGTTGAAGTCAAAGTCATTTGCCGAACGTATTAGTCATTTTTTTTCTCCCAAACGATAGGGGATAACAAATCCACAGAGAATATAAGTGTACAGTAAAGTCAATTTTATTCAGGAAAGTACATACATAGTTGATTTACAAACATAATGTTGGATTTATAGATAGAGCTAGTGCATACAATACCTAAAGCCACTATAGTAGGCATAGCATTTCAGGCAACCGGGCGGTATATATGGACCCCTTAGTCAAATCTCTGAATATGTTAGATATTAAGTCCCTGCACATACTCTCATGTGTATTTTATATATATAAAACGCTGCACTGTAATGTCAATCCTGACCTTAAAAGCTTCCTAGAAGGTTGTAACAGATCCCATGAGCACCACACCAGAAACAAATACCTATTTGATATTCCAAGAGTACGACTTAGTCAAACTAGAAATGCTTTACAAATCAAGGGACCTCGAATGTGGAATGACCTTCCCAATTATGTTAAAAACTGTACCTCTCCCAACCAGTTTAAGATAAATAAAGATAAATTTATAAGTTAAGAAAAATTCCACAAATCAACAACCCTGTTACTGACCCAGTATTTACCCAAGTCTTTCCTAAATCTAAACTTATCCAATTTATACCCATTGTTTCGTGTTCTATCTTGTGTTGACAATTTTAATACCCTATTAATATCCCCTTTGTTATATCCATTCAGGAAATTGTGGTTGATCTCAAACCCATTGAAAATGTGACGACTTATACTGAATTTTGTAACTATATCATCAAGACTGTAACCAGCTTAGCTAAAAGTAGTGTGGGGTTCAGTCCCTAAACCCATATATGTGCCTCTATAACCATTTACGTTACAGGGCAAAAACATAAGAACAAAGGTAACTGCAGAAGGCCTATTGGCCCATACCAGCCAGCTCCTATCTATAACAGATAACATAACAAACATAACAACAGTAAAAACATTTAGTGTGTGTTTGACGCTCACTGATATGTTCCAGCGTTGTTTTATATATGGTGCTATTCTATCTTACGCTTTGTTGCTCTTTTATACCTACGGACTCATAGAACATTCTATTGCGAAAACATTGGCACAAAAATGAATGACGTACATACAATAATAATGTCAGGACAGTGAAATAATTATAAACTTTCAAAGCGCTGTATCGCCCATGCGTCGTGGTGTCACCAATACTGGGTAACAGTTCCGCCACTTCCCACACTCTTGCAGGTGGGCCGCGACCATTATTCTACATTTATATTCATATCACCGTGTTGGGAATTTCATTGCGAGTCCATTGATACCAAAATTAACGCTGTAGGACATGTGTGGAAGTGATAACAATCCCAAGAGTAAAAACATTTTGTTGCTGTTGGGCACTCACGGCGAGTCATCTACGTAGGTATTTATTTGGTGCTGGTATCCATATAACTTTTTGTGACCGTTTTTACTGATGTTCTTCTAGAGAATGTTATTGCGAACACGTTGATATCAAAATGAAATACGTAGCTCGAGAACTAAGGTCAGGAAAGTAAAAAGAGTATACACATTTTTGTTTTGACGCTTAAGGTTATTGTGAGTACTCATCGCACTTTGTACATTTGGTTTTAAATTCTTAATGTTGATGCTGGGCTTAAGCTTAATGTTAAGCTTAAGCTTGAGCTTAATGTTGGGCTCCGAATGCATGATAGAGCTGATAAGTTAGCCAAATAATCTGCCTTTAAAGGAGCCGTTGAGTGTAACCTTGGATTGTCAATGAGCAATCTGAGAGCAGCAGTACACCGAGAACTTCAACAAGATCTTGTAGATCTGAGGCAAAGTGAAATTGACACCAGTAATTCCATCTATCATCATACTATCATGCAAGAGGAGCCACACATCTATGGATCATCCAATAAAATCAGCAGACTTCTAGATGTTACTACTGCTCGGCTTAGACTCGGTTACAAGTATCTCTGGGAATTCTCATTATCTGCTGATGTAGACCTGACCAAATGTAAACTGTGTCAACAAAATTATTCGCACACCCTCCGTCACTATGTGATGGAGTGCGAAAAGATACATGAATTTAGAGACAATTCTATAACCAATGTTCCAGCGGTGTGTCAATATTTCATTCAAAATGATCTGCTACCAGAAATTTTAGCCAAATATCCCCAGTTTGCTAACTGTAGATAACAACTAAGTGATTGTAACCTATCCACCGCTGCCCACTGGATGGGGGGCGGTGTGCAGGACAAACATATAAATTTTGATACTAGCTCTCCACATATGTCAGTTGCTTAATTTAGAACCTGTACTTGAGGTCGATCTCGTACCCATTGTTGATGTAATGACTTATATTGAATTTTGTAACTAGCTCATCAAGATTGTAACTTGCTTAGCTAAATGAATTGTGGGGTTCAGTCCCTGAGCCCATTATGTACCTCTGTAACCCTTTCCACTACCGCCCACAAGATGGGTATGGGGTGCATAATAAATGAACTAAACTAACTAACTCATATTGAACTGTTCCATCTCATGTTGGAATAGTGCTCAACGAGGTGGCGGATGACTTGGCCAAACGTGCCACATCAAAACCACAAGTTGACATTGAATGTGAATTCACAATGAGACAAATAAGAAGCAAAATCAGAAATATTCAGGCACAGGCGGGAGTGAAGAGGAGAGAGATAATGTATGAGAGTAGTCAAACCATGCAACACAACATGTATGCGAGTCAAAACACCCATTTCACTTATGGTAAAAGGAGAAATGCTTGGAGTGACTCTGTGTACATGCGGCTCGGGCTTGGGTACAAATATTACTGGGAATATGGGATAGATGTTCATGATGATGACACGAAGTGTAAACTATGTGGTATGTTAAGGTCTCACACCCTGGCCCATTATGTTCTTGATTGTCCGTTGATTAATGTATATAGAAACACTGAGATAAGGACTGTTCCTGAACAAATAGCCTGGATGTGTCACAACGGAAAGGTTGATGATATTCTTGTGAGATATAAGAATTTTGCACCAAGACTGTAATATTTTGTTGAATTATCTGCAGGTGTCTTGCAAATTGTCTATACAGTATACCTAGGTCATAAAAGTATTTGTGTGTACGTCTGATAACATACTACTTGTGAAGGAGGAAATGTATATGTTTATCTCTCAGAATGTTTGGTAATATGTTTATTTGTGATGTGTGTCTATGTATGTATTAACACGTTGTACTGAATGGGGTGAGAATAGCTTGAGCTACCTCATCCCTTTGTTTTTCATGCCCGAAACGCTTTGCGTAATAGTGGCTTTAGGCATTGTATGTACTAGCTTTATCTATAAACTCATTACTCTTTGTAAAATCTCTTGTATGTATGTACCTTACCTAAATAAACATTTGATTTGATTTGAGTATTATAAACAACAGAGGTCCCAGGACAGAGCTTTGAGGTACTCAACCTACAACATTTTCCAACTCTGACTTAACCCCATTTATACTAACTCTGTTGAGCGTTGACCATTTATACATCAACTCTGTTGATGTGAGCACTTAATTGGCGGTAAGTGGCGGAGCTTAATTCTTAAAAAGCAATATATACTTTCGATCGTGATTTAGTTTAGTCTGCCGTTTAAAGAAAAAAAGAGCATATCAATGGTATATCACAGAAAACGAATTTATCATAAACTCATGTATTTGTCTTATCATATTGAACTGCATTCATATTTTTAATATATAACAATATGAATATCCAAATTTCTGTAAATCCCCTACCATGTTGGAATCTGTGGAAATGAATGAGCAAATGTGCTGGCTGAAGGCACTGAAGGAAACCACATTGGTTTCATTTTGGATACAAATGTCCATGGAGATTCAGAATGGAAACTAATTATATAGTTGAACCTGCAGAGAGGAGTTTAAGAATCTGTGTTGAGAGTGATGGACACAGCCTTCACAATTATACTTCAGAGAATGTAAACATCTAAGAGTCATTAGAAATATGTGTAGAATAATAAACCCTACATTGTTTGAGTTAGGGAAAACACCATTTGTCATATAGATACTAGCTGTTCCTAAAGATTCACCCATTTTGCACCAGCAAGATAACATATAAGATTTTAAGGGTTGACGAATGTTAATCTTCTTGTTTGATAAACTGTGCACTTGAGACATAGTTAATAAGAACATGCCAATATATAAGACAACAAAAAGTTTTCAGATTCTTTCACACCACTTTCCAGCAACTTTTATAATTTATATAAATTATTTTAGGGAATAATACATAAATTATATATTTAAACATGATATAGTGTTTAGTGGAATGCATAAGGAGTCAAATTGTGTTAAAAAGAGCGATTTTTAGAAAATTTGGAAAACTACTTTTTTCTGATCATATTATAACTAAATGGATTTTAAAGGTTTCACTCAGCCAATATATATCATTCACAATTTATTAATGAATTTTACAAAAAACACCCTAAATTTTATATTTAAACATGTAAAAACTATTTGTTTTACATTTGGAACAAAATAGTTGTAGAAAAACAATTTAAAATTAAACCTTTGTGTTTGGATTTTTTGATTAAAAGTTTCTCAAAGGCTCTCCTGCACCATTCTCAATGCAAATCATTCCCAAACCTATGGGAAGAGATAGGCGAACGTTTCCTAGATGATTGTGTTTGCTGGGAATAGGCCTTCTGTAGTTACCTTTGTTCTTATGTTCATATGTTCTTCAGAACATAAAAACATATGAATAAAGGTAACTGCAGAAGGCCTATTGGCCCATTTGTGGAAGGGCCTTCTGCAGTTACCTTTATTCATATGTTCTTAAGAACATAAGAACAAAGGTAACTGCAGAAGGCCTATTGGCCCATACGAGGCAGCTCCTATTTATAACCACCCAATCCCACTCATATACATGTCCAACCCATGCTTGAAACAATCGAGGGACCCCACCTCTACCACGTTACGCGACAAATTGGTTCCACAAATCAACAACCCTGTTACTGAACCAGTATTCTCCCTTGCTCCCAACTAATTCTATGGCTGTTTTATTCCTCTGAATCAGTTCCTCACTTCTAGCTCGACCAACATCATTTCCTCCTGTGCTAATACATATAATGGGATTGTTCCCATTTCCACCCATAATATCATTCATGTTGTTTTAATATCACCAATTCCAGCTCCGGGATAGCAAACCCTTAACCTATTCCCCCTAACTCTAGCACAAAATGTTTTGTCTAAGTACCTCACCAGGGAATCTCCCACGACCAAAATTCGCTTAGATGCCTCCTTAACTTTCTGAGCACTTTGAGGGGCCCGTGCTTCGTTGATTTCCCTTTTGAGTGAACTGCAGGCTCACCACAGCACTCGTCTTCCAACACGGCAAAAGAATTTGAAGTCCTTAGGGCATGTGTAAGGGGGGCTTGTCAAGGTCTTCTTAAGACCCTTGTCCTTTACGACTTTCCACGACGAGGTCTTTTTAATATTGGTCCCCTCCTTCGTTTCTTCTCGATATTTCAGCTGTCGAACCTCCTCCCGTAGGGAATCCATCTCTGCTCTCAGCGTTCCTACTAGTTCCATCAGTTCATTCACTAATCATTCCATTAATTCTGTAATAATATTACTACAATCGGAGCTCCAGCTAACACAACCTCTCACTGTGACTGCGCCTGATTCATCTCAAATACAGAGATAAAATATTGATTAAAATACTACTCATCTCTTCGTCATTATCCGTTAACTGACCTGTTTCGGTTTTAATGGACCTATCTTTTCCCCTAACATTTGTTCGATATAACTGAAAAAAACTTTAGGATTTGCCTTTGCTTGGCCTGCTATATGAACTTCATAGTTTCTTTTTGCTCTCCTTATCTCTTTTTTTAACATTTCTAACCAGTTGTGCGAATTCTTGTTCTAAACTGACTTCCCGATTGTTAATCCATTTGTACGAAGCTCTCTTTCTACCTATAAGGTTTATCAGATCCTTTGTTATCCATTTCGAGTCATTTGTATTTGATCTATTCAATTTGTAAGGTATACTACTTTCCTGTGCTTTGCTTAGAATATTTGCAAATAAGATATATTTTGAACCCAAATCTAAATTTTCCTTTATATCACACATCGCTGGGTTCACGTCTTGCTCCAAGACCGCCCCCCCCCCTCGATGCCCAAGACTTTCCAATCCATTTGCCCCCCAAATTTTATTAGGATATTGAAATTAGCTTTACGAAAATCTGGCACTTTAACAGAATTTTCTCCTGCAGATATATTCCACTCAATGCTAAATCTGATTTCTTTGTGATCACTGTTCCCTAGCTCACTCCCGATTTCGATGGCATTAATATGTGTTTCCCTGTTAGTTAAAGCTAAATCTAAAATATTATTTTCCCGCGTTGGTTCCTTAATGTGTTGCGTAAGAAAGCAATCGTCAATTAATTCTATAAATTCTTCTGCTTCGTTATTCCCTGTTCTGTTAATCCAGTTTATTCCACTAAAATTAAAGTCACCCATGACACAAATACTTTTAGACCTAGATGCTCTAGATATTTCATTCCATAGATGCTTTGCTTCCATTCTGTCTAAATTTGGTGGCCAATATATAACTCCTATTATAAGATTACTTGAATTTTCGTTTAATTCTATCCAAATAGTTTGTGTGTGTGGCTCAGTTTTGATTCCCTCTTTGAGACTACATTTCAAATTGCCAAATTGCCCCTAACATATATGGCTACTCCCCCCCCCACCCCCCTCGTCTAATCTGGGTGAAATAGTTTAAATACATTTATTTGATATTCAGCTAATAGTTCTCTATTTTCTACATTCATCCACGTTTCAGTAAGTGCAATAATATCTATTATTTCTGTACAGACAAGAGCATTTAATTCGTTTATTTTGTTTCTTAGACTTCTACTGCTAGTGTAATATACCCTAAGTGTATTGTTATTTTGAGGCTTTTTCTTTTTCCTGAAAGTTTTGCCAATTTCTTTCTCCCACAAACACATACTTTTATTACCTCCTTCCTCCATATCAATTCCCAAGATTTGTTTGGTTTTAGTTTTACTATTTCTTTAATTACGTCCTCCTTGGTAACTGCCAAACTAGTCAACCTGTCCTCTTCCCCATCCACATAGACTTGTTCGGCAGAAGGCATAATGTTTAGTTATTCTTTAGTAAATACAGAGATAAAATATTTATTAAAAATACTATACTCTTCGTCATTATCCTTTATCTGATCTGTCTCAGTTTTTGATGACCTTTCCTTTCTCTAATCTTTGTTCGATATAACTGAAAACCTTTAGTATTTGTCTTTGCTTGCCCTGCTATGCGAACTTCATCGTTTCTTTTTGCCCTCCTTATCTCTTTTTTAACATTTCTAACCAGTTGTATGAATTCCTGTTCTAAATTGACTTCCCCATTCCTAATCATTTTGTACCAAGCTTTCTCTCTACCTATAAGGTTATTCAGATCCTTCGTTATCAATTTTGAGTCAATATTATTCGATTAATTCAATTTGTATGGTATACTACGTTCTGGTGCTTTGCTAAGAATATTTTTAAATAAGTTATATTTTGAATCCACATGGAAATCCCATTTTACATCACTCATCGTTGGGTTCATGTCTCGATCCAAGACCAGCCCCCCGTCAAGCCCAGGACTTTCCAATATTTTTCCCCAAAAAGATTCCTTAGACGTAAAATCAGCTTTTCGATAATCTGGCACTTTAACGTAATTTTCTCCTACAAATCTATTCCATTCTATGCTGAATCTGATTTCTTTGTGATCACTGTTCGCTAGCTCACTCCCTATTTCGGTTTCATTAATTTGTGTGTTTCCCTTTCCCTGGTTCCCTTACCTGTTAATCTGGTTCCCGCACCAGGCAGAAACAAATGGGCAAAGTTTCTTTCACCCTGAATGCCCCTGTTACCTAACAGTAAATAGGTACCTGGGAGTTAGTCAGCTGTCACGGGCTGCTTCCTGGGGTGTGTGTGTTGTGTGGAAAAAAAATTAGTTAGTAAACAGTTGATTGACAGTTGAGAGGCGGGCCAAAAGAGCAATGCTCAACCCCCGCAAATACAACTAGGTGAATACTAAGTTTAAAATATTATGTCCATGTGTTGGTTCTTGGTTTTGTGTTGGTTCTGTGTTCTTTAAGGGGGCATATCGATGTAAAATTAAAAGTGGTTCAATTTGCTTATAAATCTGTTTATGAAATGGTTATAGAAAGGGATGCAGCTGGTCCAAGTTTCATCATCACACTCTAAACAGAAAAGGAGAAAAAAAATAAACAACGAATTATGCAACGAATTTTCAAATAGTTTCAGGGAACACATGTGTCAACTAAAATCATTTCTATAACACTCAGATATTAAATTAAGCATATAATAAAGGATTCTAGTGATCAGTTTTATCAAAAAAGTGTTTAGTGCAATAATATAATTATTCAAAGTTACCCTTCTAAAAAATATGCAATATATGATATTTATAAATTTTTATAAAATCAACAAATAGACTTTGGACTAAAATGTCTACTACAGTCTGTAGAAGCACAAACGCTACATATAAGGTGTAATTTGCATGTAAATTGAATAATAAATGAAAGCTCTGAAGTACTTTGAAGGTGTAAATTACTTTCCAGAGTAAAATAAAGATCCAAGTTCGGCCACCTGTAGCTGAGCTTGACTTCAACAGATTTCGTTCATAATTGGCACCCTTGCAGATAGGCATCCATTGAGCAAGGTGTGCAAGTTTCATGTAAATCCCTTGATAACAAATGAGAAAAAAAAATTGGCAAGAAAAAAAAAAAAAAAAAATTACATATAAATATATTGCACATACATATTACAATTATTACAAGAGTTTGTGCTTCTACAGCACACAGTAGACATTTTAGTTGACACATGTGTTCCCTGAGATTATTTGAGAATGTTGAACATTCGTTGCATAATACGTTGTGTATTTTTTTCTCCTTTTCTGTTTAGGGTGTGATGGTGAAACTTGGACCAGTTGCAGCCCTTTCTATAACCATTTCATAAAAAAAATTATAAGCAAATTGAACAACTTTTAATTTATAACGATTTATAATGATATGCCCCCTTAAGAAAGTATTCGTCAATTAATTCTAGAAAATCTTCTGCTTCATTATTCCCTGTTCTGTTAATCCAGTTTATTTCACTAAAATTAAAGTCACCAATGACACAAATACTGTTTGATCTAGATGCTCTAGATATTTCATCCCATAGATGCTCTGCTTCCATTCTGTCTAAGTTTGGTGGCCTGTATATAACTCCTCCTCAACGCGATGTCGAGACAACTGGCTGCAACTGCTGGCCCAGTGCAACGCTGGCCCTACCAAGTCTACTGGAGCACGTACAAGGAACAAACGTCGGACGACTCCGGGTCAGAAGAATCACTGACCCGACAGACAGCATAACAGAGGCACAACCGGTGATTGTCACTCTGAGACAAAGGGACAGAGCAACCATCAACCCCACACGAAGCGCGAGGAGATTCAAGAGTCGCATCCATCGGACAACGGAGCCCCCGTGGGGTTACCCTGGGGCCTTAGCCTTGGTATCACGCTAAGGGAAGCCCAGCCATCCTAAGGTATAGGATGCCTAAGGGCATCCTTTACCCTATACAGGGTATAAGATATACAGTCTTAAGGAGTCAAGATATTACAATCTTAATCTAATATCAATAAGATATTTCACACTTAATCTAATATCAATAAGATATTACACACTTAATCTAATATCAATAAGATATTACACTCTTAATCTAATATCAATAAGTTCGTGGTGTAGTGGTTGTCTCCGTGGTGTAGTGGTAAGACACTCGCCTGGCATTCTGCGAGTGCTTTGTCATGGGTTCGTATTCTGGCCGGGGAGGATTTACTTGGCGCAAATCCTTAACTGTAGCCTCTGTTTAACGCAACAGTAAAATGTGTACTTGGTTGTAACAACGATTCTTCGTGGCGGGGATCGTATTCCAGGGACCTGCCCGAAACGCTACGCGTACTAGTGGCTGTACAAGAATGTAACAACTCTTGTATATATCTAAAAAAAAAAGTTATTACAATCTTAATCTAATATCAATAAGTTATTACAATCCTAATCTAATATCAATAAGATATTACAATCTTAATCCTATACCCTTAACAGGGTATAGGATATACAATCCAAAGGTACACGGCGGCCAGACAGGGTACTGCGAACCGGCGCTAAAACTACCAAGCAAACTTCTAAAGCTGAACCCCCCAGGACGTGTCCACTCACACGACCAAGCATGGGGTACCACCAAGAACACAGAGATGTCTAGATAAAAAAAACACCCAAGTATAGATAGGGGCAACCAACCAAAGGCAGACCCCCACCAGGCAGAGAAACATAAGAAAAGAAAAACCCCGCAAGAGGACAACGTACCCAGGCGGAACAGAGCCGGCAGCTATAATAGGTGAAAACTAGCTGTGCAGTACCCCGCGCCCCTTACCAGTGACGAAAACTACCTCCTATCCATAGGCAAACAAGGCCAACAAAGACCCCAGCTGACTCCAAGGGCAGCCAAGTACCGAGCAGTACAAGACACAGCAGAGGTGACTTGTGGAAGGCGGCCCCAAGCCCCAAGGGCAGTACTTACAGGGCACCTAGGAAAGGAAACCTTAGGCGCATGCAGCCCGAGTACCATAGAATATTACTCCTGGCTCACACACCACCTGTAGAGACAGACCACGCCACAAGGCACAGGAACTGAAAACAAAAACTGGAGCCAGAATCACCCGACCAGCCAGTAACACATCAGCCAAAAGCTGCCGGTTAGATCGCCAGCGCGAGGATCTGGGGCTCCCCATTCCCCCTCATAGGGAGGGGGGGGGGAGGGGGTTGTGCAGACAACGGCACGGCAACGTGATGACGTCATGCTTGTTCGCTAATTTTCATTGGAAAGTTCTGTCCACTCGTTCGGCTTTCGGTAGCAATATTTTCACCAGAATAGGGGTTTGTTTTGGGACTCTTTATCTTTCTGGGTGACAGACTCGGTCGATGGTAGGCATAGAATGCGCCCAACCATACAGGGGTTTGTATAGGCCATTGCTCCTCGTGCCTTTCTGAGGGGGCCAGGTTCTGACTCGTGGTCCCCGGTAGGCAAGAACTCCATGCACTTTGACTGATTCCAGAAAGCAAATAGTTAAATATCCGCCTGAATAGCTCCGGGAAGCCGACGGGGCTTCCCCCAGAAAGTTCTATCAAAATACTTAACCTGGGAATCTCCCACAACCAAACTTCACTTAGGTACTTCCTTTACTTTAGGAGCACCCTTGATGGACCGGCACTCCCTTCGTTGCCTTGACTTTCAAACTAACTGCAGTCTCTGTACAACACTCATCTTCCAACACGGTATATGGGTTGGAAGTCTTTATGACACTGTAGGCGGCTTTGTGAGAGTCTTCTTAAGACCCCTGTCCTTTACGACATTCCAAGGCGAAGACTTTCTACTGCAGCTCTCCTCATTTGCTTCCCTTTGACGTTGTTTCGTCTGTCTTAGCTCCTTCATCTGTCGTAGCTCCTCCTGCAGGGAATCAATCTCTGGCCTCAGAGAGCCACATAGCTCCCTCACTATCCCCAGTTCACTTACTACTACTTCTAGTCTTCGTATCAAGACAATTGGAGCTCAAGTTAACACACCCTTTCACTGGGATTCCCAGTGCCTGACTGAATGAAAACGATTCTTATGTTCTTAAACAAATAGTAAAACTCATGCAAACAAATCCCCAAGGCCGGACGAAGTGTTTGCCAGGGTGCTTAAGGAATGTAAAGAGAAGCTTTGCGATTCATTGTCTACCATATTTAAGAAATCTTTAGGGTCAGGCAGAGTGCAGAGTCGTGGAAGGTTGCTAATGTCGTACTAATTTTCAGGACAGGAGATAGATCACTTGCGTCAAACTATCAGCCAATTAGCTTAACGTCTATTGTGGGAAAGTTACTTGAATCGATAATTGCAAATACCATTCGTCTTCATCTTGAAAAACATAAATTAATAAATGATTCACAACATTGTTTTACCTTACCATTGCCTTTCGTATTTAACAAATTTGCTATCATTTTATTCCAGCGTAGTTGAGGTAGTTGATAGTGGTAAGTTTTGTGATGTTATGTACCTTGACTAAGCTTTTGATACTGTGCCACGTGAACGAAAGAGGTAGGGTCTCCGGATTGTATCAAGCGTGGGTTGGACATGTATATGAGTGGGATTAGGTGGTAATAATAGAAGCTGCCTCGTCTGGGCCAATATGACTTCTGCAGTTACCTTTATTATTATTATGTTCTTATTTTTTTATGTGTGGTTTGGTCATCATATCATCAGACATATTGTGACTCGTCGTCTCCGTTAGGTGACTTCCAGGTGTTACGGCACTGCCATTGACACGATTATTTGAGAATATGTAAACTGTTGGCTATATTTTAGATCTTCCATTCATTATTTAAGTATTACATATTGGATTATCAATTTAGACAGTGTTTATATTATAATTGGCAAAGTTGACTTAAAAGGAAGGACGGTTGCAGTATGAAATTGTTTTTCCATAACGCTGTCAGGATAGGCAGGGGGGGAGATTAATTGGTATCTTGTTCTGCTGGAGGTTAGTGCAGAGGATTTAGCTGCATCCTTAAATGTTAGTAAGTCCTTCCATTTTTAGTATTGAGCTACTAGGTCTTATTTATATTATTGTAGGAAACTTTCCATGCAACTTTCAGACCCCTTTAGTTTCATCTAGAGTGTTTTACAAGATGATACAATGTATGGGAATTTATCGATTTTTTTTTAAATTGTAACGGTCATTTCAGGTTTGATTGATGTTGTAGTTCTGCCTTACATGAGTCCATGCTCACCAGGTATGAGCATGGACTCATACCTGGTGAGCATGAGCATACCCCCACCTCACAACACTGGTAGGCTATCACAACGCCTACCAGTGTTGTGAGGTGGGGGAGTTGTCATGCAATTAATGCAAGCAATACTCACCTGGTGTACCTGTTGTGCTGCAATTCTTCAGTGCCTCGGACATTTAGGACACACGAATAGCATAGATATAGCAGCAAAGGATGCAATCTTGATTATACGGAAGACATTTTTATCATTAGAGGAACGCATAAATGAAGAGGAAAGGAAGGCCATTTGCATTATAAAAAAAATCGGGAAAGCATGGACGAACTAGTCAAAGGCAAGGCAAAAATGCAGGAAGAGGTGGAGAAGGAGATTAGAATGGGAGAGAACAAATGCAGGCTCTTATAGAAGAGGTACCTCTTCAATAGAAACTGTCTTCTATATAAAGCTGCCTTCTCTGGGAAGGCAGCTTCAAGAATTACAAGAGATGGTGTGAGTGTATGCATTTATTTATGAGAGATTGTGTGCATGTGTGTTCTCATTCCTATTTGTGTGTATGGGTTAAGTCGGTCTTGTCTGTGTGTGTGTGTGTGTTCTTGTCCCTGTATGCGTGAGAGAGAGAGAGGAGGGAGTGGGCAAACATGTGAGAGAGTTGTCTAATATGATGACTCCTGGCCTATTTCTTTTCTTGTAAGATGGAGAATCTTGCAATCCTCATCTGTCTCAATCCTCCTCATTAGTTTTGCTTCATCTGCAAACATCAACATAAAAGACTCAACTCCTGCAGTCAAGTAATTTACATAATTGAGGAATAGAATGGGACCTAGTACTGATTCTTGAGGAACCCCACTTACCCAGTCAACGCAATTGCTTCTGACTCTTTTTATTTGTAGCAGAAAGGTGACAATGTAACTATATATATAAAGTCGTCTTTTTAACGTATAAAATACGTTGATTTCCGTCAATAAATCGTATAAATTTTTAGCAAACGTACAAAAGACGTTTTACTGTCTCAAATTTAGGTTATAAACAAATACTTAAATGTGTGTGTGTGTGTGTGTGTGGTATGTTTGTATGTATATGAGTGGTTGAGTTTGTGCATGTGTGTGTGTTTACGTGTGTATATGTGTGTGTGTGTGTGTTTGTATGTATGTGAGTGGTTGAGTTTGTGCATGTGTGTGTGTTTACGTGTGTATATGTATGTGTGTGTGTGTGTGTGTGTGTGTGTGTGTGTGTGTGTGTGTGTATGTATGTGAGTGGTTGAGTTTGTGCATGTGTGTGTTTACGTGTGTATATATGTGTGTGTTTGTGCGTTTGGTGTGTTTGGTTTGCATTTAGGTTTATTTGGCATGTTTGTGTGCGTATAAGATGTATGTGTGTTTAGTTTGTGTGTGTGCTTGGAATGTTTTTGTGTGTTTGGTATGTTTGTCTGTGTTGGTGTTTGTTTTCGTGTTTGTGTTTATCACATTTGTGTGTTTGGTGTGTGTGTGTGTTTGACTGTGTTTATATGTGTGTTTGGTATGTTTGTGTGTGTATTTGGTATGTTTGTGTGTGTTTGTGTGTGTGATATGTTTGTATGTGTGTGCTAGGTATGTGTTTGTGTTTGGTATGTGAGTATATGTTTTGTATGTGTGTTTGTTTGGTATGTTTGTGTGGGTGTGTGTTTTTGTGATTGGTATGTGTGTGTGTTCATTATGTGCGTTTGTCTATGGTGTGTTTGTGTGTGTTATGTTTGTGTGCTTATTTGATGTGTTTAGTATGTGTGTGTGTGATGGGAATGCTGTTGTGTGTTTGGTGTGTTTGTCTGTGTTTATGTTTATTTGTGCGTTTGTGTTTGGCATATTTGTGTGTTTGGTGTGTTTTTCTGTGTTTATGTGTGTGTTTGGTAGGTATGCGTGTGTGATTGGTTTGTTTGTGTGTGGAGTAAATGTTTGTTGTGTTTGTCTTTGTTTGTATGTGTGTGTGTGTTTGGTAGGTGTTTGGTATGTTTGTGTGTGTGTATTTGATGTGTTTAGAATGTGTGTGAGTGCTTGGAATGTTTTTGTGTGTTTGGTTTGTTTATGTTTGCTTGTGTATTTGTTATTGACGTATTTGTGTATTTGGTGTTTGTTTGTGTATGTTTGGTATGTTTGTGTGTGTATGTTTGGTGTGTTTGTGTGTTTGGTATGTTTGTGTGTGGTGTGTGTGTGTTTGTTGTGTTTTTTTCAGTGTTGGTATGTTTTTGTGTATGGTATTTTTGTGTATGTGGTGTGTGTTTAGTGTGTGTGTGTTTGGTATGTGTGTGTGTTTGTTTGGTGTGTGTGTGTGTGTGTGCTTACCTAGTTGTGCTTACCTAGCTGTGCTTGCGGGGGTTGAGCTCTGGCTCTTTGATCCCGCCTCTCAACTGTCAATCAACTAATGTACAGGTTCCTGAGCCTACTGGGCTCTATCATATCTACACTTGAAGCTGTGTAAGGAGTCAGCCTCCACCACATCACTTTCTAATGCATTCCATTTGTCTACTACTCTGACACTGAAAAAATCTTTCTAACGTCTCTATGGCTCATTTGGGCATTCAATTTCCACCTGTTTCCCCTAGCGTGTGTGCCCCTTGTCATAATAGTCTGTCTTTATCTACCCAATCAATCAATTACTCTGAGAATCTTGTATGTGGTGATCAGTAATAGGGATGAAGGCGTATCGGCTCCCTTTTTTCAGGAAAAGGGGCCGATATGGCACACCGGATTCACCGAACTTTGGAAAAAGGGACCGATATGGCACACCGGATTCACCAAACTTTGGAAAAAAGGGACCGATATGGCACACCGGATTAAACGAACTTTGGAAAAAGGGACCGATATGGCACACCGGATTCACCGAACTTTGGAAAAAGGGACCGATATGGCACACCGGATTCACCGAACTTTGGAAAAAGGGACCGAAATGGCACACCGGATTCACCGAACTTTGGAAAAAAGGGACCGATATGGCACACCAGATTAAATGAACTTTTGGAAAAAAGGCCGATTTGGAATGAAGGAATTCTTATGAGAAAAATAATTTCTGAGATTTTAGAAGTTTGTTAAGAGTTCTTATGGGAAAAATAAGTAAGAAAATCTTAAAAGGGATTTTTTTCCTAATTTTTTCTTTAAGACACAGAGTTTCAAGGTAAACTCTACGGACAATTCTTGCCTGTTTTCAAAATCGCACATTTTTTAAAGACCTTTTTTGGAGAATATGTCCACAGAAGTTTTGTTAAGGAAAACAAACATCTTAGCCATGACTTTTAGTTTTATATGCATTTAGGACCGAAAATTAGTCGGAAACTAGTTTAAGCTCAAAATTCGTCTGAGTCCAGTTTACGAATGAAAAATTATCCGAGTCCAGTAAAGACCAATTTTCATCAGAGTCCAGTTTATACCGAAAATTTGTCAGAGTCCACTATGTACCTGAAATTATTCAGAGTCCACTTTGTGAGCAAAATTCGTCAGAGTCCAGTAATGACCGAAAATTAGGCAGAGTCCAGTTTGAGCCTGAAAATTAGACAGAGTCCAGTTCATGACCAAAAAATGTTAGACACTGCATTTTTGCTACTATCAGTCCAATTTCCTCATGATTTAAAACACTCATATTTCAGAAGAAGTAAATCAAACCGAGTCAGTAAGCAAGTTCTAGCTCCTGTTCCCGCCTTAGTTTACCCCCCTAACTTCTTTATAAACAGAATAATTTCCCTAAAATTCAAACCCGCTGTATTTCAGACATAGTAAAATACATTCAAATAATTTCCGACGTCATATTTCAGAGGTATAGTATATAAGATCATGACAATTACCGAGTTCTAGCTACTGTGAGTCAGCCTTTACTCCCTCTCGTATTTTTGGTATTACCTAATCAATTTCCCCTGAAACTTATACCCTCTGTATTTCAAACACAAATAAGATCAGGTCAGTTACTGAGCTCCAGCTCATGTCCCCCACCTTAGTTCATTTGTACAAGTTCTTAGTAATAGACTAATTTCCCTGAAATTTATAACTGCGGTATTTTCAGACATAGAAAAATAGTTCCGAACAATTACCGAACTCTAGCTCACGTCCGCTGCCTTAGCTCATTTGTACATGTTCTTTATTATCAGACCAATTCCCCTGAAATTTAAGATCACTATATTTCTAACGTAGTAAAATAAATAAAGACATTAACCGAGTTTCAGCTCATGTCCTCCACCTTAGTTCAATGTTCATCAAAATTAATTCAGATCAAGCCCCTCTCCAGTCTATCAAAAGTAAACATCATGGCCTTTAATACCATTTTTGAACTCAGCTATGCAATATTCACACGGTCATATAACACCTTACCTTCAATACCTTTTGTTTACCCAAGTAAGCAAAAATCAAACGGTCAAAAATAGCACCTTACCATTTCCTTCCCTTACCTTCTCATCCCTTACCTTCCCTTCCTTCACCTCCCCGAACGCCCTTTCACCCTTCATCTCACCCTCCCCCTTACCTCCCCATTCATCTCTCCCATTTCTCAACTTATCCAAACCTTCAATAATCCTACTGCATTTATATATTTTCTCTATAGAAAATAGAAAATAGAGAACTATTAGCTGAATATCAGATAAATGGATTTAAACTATTTCACACAGATAGATATAATAGACGAGGAGGGGGAGTAGCCATATATGTTAGGGACAATTTGAAATATAGTCTCAAAGAGGGAATCAAAACTGAGCCACACACAGAAACTATTTGGATAGAATTAAACGAAAAAGCAAATAATATTATAATAGGAGTTATATATAGGCCACCAAATTTAGACAGAGTGGAAGCAAAGCATCTATGGAATGAAATATCTAGAGCATCTAGATCTAACAGTATTTATATCATGGGTGACTTTAATTTTAGTGGAATAAACTGGGTGAACAAAACAGGGAATAGTGAAGCAGAAGATTTTCTAGAATTAATTGACGGTTGCTTTCTTACACGACACATTAAGGAACCAACGCGGGAAAATAATATTTTAGATTTAGTGTTAACTAACAGGGAAACACAAATTAAGGACATCGAAATAGGGAGTGAGCTAGGGAACAGTGATCACAAAGTAATCAGAGTTAGCATAGAATGGAATAGACCTGTAGGAGAAAATTCTGTTAAAGTGCCAGATTTTCGAAAAGCTGATTTTAATAGCCTAAGAAATTTTTTGGGTCAAATAGATTGGAAACTCTTGGGTGTGGGGTGTGGGCCGGTCTTAGAGCGAGACATGAACCCAGCGATAGGTGACGTAAAGGGGGATTTCGATGTGGATTTAATATATAACTTATTTAAGAATATTCTAAACAAAGCACAGGAACGTAGTATACCATACAAATTGAATAGGTCGAATACTAATGACCCAAAGTGGATAACAAATAATTTAAAGAACCTTATAGGTAAAAAGAGAGCTTGGTACAAAAGGATTAAGAATGGGGAAGTCAGTTTAGAACAGGAATTCATACAACTGGTTAGAAATGTTAAAACAGAGATTAGGAAAGCAAAAAGAAACTATGAAGTTCGCATAGCAGAGCAAGCAAAGTCAAATCCTAAAGGATTTTTTCAGTTATATCGAACTAGGACTAGGGAAAGGATAGGTCCATTAAAATCTGAGACAGGTCAAATAACGGATAATGACAAGGAGATGAGTAGTATTTTTAACAAATATTTTACATCTGTATTTACTAAAGAACTTAACAATATGCCTTCAGCCGAACAAGTCTATGTGGGTGGGGATGAGAACAGGTTGACTAGTTTAGCAGTTACCAGGGAGGATATAACTGAACAATTAGAAAAACTAAAACCAAACAAATCCCCAGAACCGGATGAAGTGTTTGCCAGGGTGCTTAAAGAATGCAAAGAGGAGCTTTCCGAGCCACTGTCTACCATATTTAATAAATCAATAGAGTCAGGCAGAGTGCCAGAGTCATGGAAGGTAGCTAATGTGGTACCAATTTTAAGAAAGGAGATAGATCACTTGCGTCAAACTAACGGCCAATTAGCCTAACGTCTATTGTGGGAAAGTTACTTGAATTAATAATTGCAAATACAATTCGTCTCCATCTTGAAAAACATAAATTAATAAATGAGTCGCAACATGGTTTTACAAATGGTCGTTCATGTTTAACAAATTTGCTAACTTTATATTCCAGCATAGTTGAGGTAGTTGATAGTGGTAAGGATTGTGATGTTGTGTACCTTGACTTTAGCAAAGCTTTTGATACAGTGCCACATGAAAGACTAATTAAAAAAAAAGAAGCTCATGGTATTGGGGGTGCTATATTAACTTGGATTAGGGCATGGCTATTCCAAAGGAAACAGAGTTAGTATAAATGGGGTTAAGTCAGAGTGGGATAATGTTGTTAGTGGAGTACCTCAGGGGTCTGTCCTGGGACCTCTGTTGTTTATAATATATATAAATGATTTAGATTCAGGTTTGAGTAGCAACATTTGCAAATTCGCCGATGATACGAAAATCGGTAGGGAAATTAATTCGGAGGAGGACTCACTATCACTTCAAGTTGATCTAGATAGGGTTTTGAAATGGTCAAATGATTTTCAAATGCAGTTTAATGCTGATAAATGTAAAGTTCTGAGGCTAGGTAATGATGATAGAGTTACAAGATACGAGCTAGATGGTGTTGAGATTGCGAAAGGGATCTGGGAGTTATGATTAGTAAGAATTTAAAACAAAAGGATCAATGCATGAATGTTCGTAATAAAGCGAATATGACACTGGGATTTATTAATCGAAGCGTTAGTAACATGACACCTGGTGTGGTTCTTAAACTATATCTTGCTCTGGTTAGGACCCATTTAGATTATGCAGTTCAGTTTTGGTCGCCGTATTATAGAATGGATATAAATTCACTTGAACGTGTCCAACGTAGGATGACTAAGTTAATTCCCCAAATTAGAAATCTTTCATATGAAGAAAGATTAACAAAGCTTAAGTTGCATTCACTGGACAGGCGAAGAGTTAGGAGTGACATGATAGAGGTTTACAAGTGGATGAATGGACATAACAGGGGAAAATATTAATAGGGTATTAAAAATATCAACACAAGACAGAACACGAAACAATGGGTATAAATTGGATAAGTTTAGATTTAGGAAAGACTTGGGTAAATACTGGTTCAGTAACAGGGTTGTTGATTTGTGGAACCAATTGCCGCATAACATTGTGGAGGTGGGGTCCCTCGATTGTTTCAAGCGCGGGTTGGACAAGCATATGAGTGGGATTGGGTGGTTATAGAATAGGAGCTGCCTCGTATGGGCCAATAGGCCTATTGCAGTTACCTTTGTTCTTATGTTCTTATGTTCTATATTCGCCATGTTCTTCGCATTCTTTTCCATGTTTTCTGTGTTCACTCCATGCTCAGCAAGTATTTACAGCATGTTCAGTTCATATTTTTTCACCAGTTCTCTCCATTTTTCTCTGTCTTATGCCATTTTCCCCATATGTTCACTGTGTTCTTTTTCATGTTTTCATGTACATCATATGTTCTCATATGAGAAGAACTTTTATACTCAATATGCATGTTCTCAATGTTCTTAGCTTGTTCCTCACATGGTCAGTGTTCATTTTTTGTATTCCCTATGTTCTTTATCATTTCTTCATGTTCTCGGTAAGTTCATATTCCCCTTATGTGCATTTTGTTCATCAGCTTTTCTTACATGTTTTCTGTGTTCCCCATATGTTCACTATGTTCTTCGCATTCTCTTACGTGTTCTATGTGTTCTTTTCCATGTTCCGCTTATGGTTACTGTGTTCATTCTCTTTCATGTTTTCCGTGACCTTCGTCATGTTCTCAATGATCTTAGCATATTCTTCACAAGTTCATACTCATTCTATGTATTCCCTATATTCTTTGTCATGTTTTCATATTCTCTTCCAGTTCATATTCCTAACAAGTTCACTTTGTTCGTCACATTCTCTTACACGTTCTTTAAAAAAAAATATACCATTGTTTCTTCCGTTCAGTAACTAGTTCTTTTTTCAAATATTACCAACAGCATTAAAATTCTCCCGACAAATTTAGTCAGTCGCCAACTTTATTTTCAAACAATGTCAATGCAATTTTCTTTATCAACTTATAATTTTGTACCGACACTCTTCATAACTAACTTTATCCATCGTCAATCAACTAAAAAATAGTCACGGTCATCATATTTTCTTGTCATTTCCTAACTAAAAATATCACTTCTCTCAACTGAAATAGTCAAGTGTAGCCTCTTTCCAACACCGTTCTTAACTAAAGCATCCATTCACTTCGCTAAAAGAGTCAAATGTAACTTCGTTCCACACTTTCGTAACTAACAGTATTCATCGTGAAGTATGAAAATAGTCAAATGTAACTAAAATTTCACCTCGTTAGTAAGAAAAAATAGACAAGGACACTCTTCGAGACATCAAAGTTACTCTTCGATACATCAAAGACACAATCAAAATACTACTCATGTCCACAAAAGTTAATCTCAGAGCAATCAAAAAGTTAAATCTCAGACATCTTCGTTCATCAAAGTTATTCTCAGGGACATCTAAAGTTATTCTCAGAGACATCAAAGTTATTCTCAGAGACATCAAATCATCAAAGTTATTCTCAGAGCTACCAAAAGTTATTCTCAGACATCTAAAGTTATTCTCAGAGACATCAAAGTTGTTCTGTGAGATATCTTCGTTCATCAAAGGTATTCTCAGAGTCCTCAAAGGTATTCTCAGAGTCATCAATGGTAAGCTCTAACTCACTTTCGTTCATTAAAGTTATTCTCTAAGTCATCAAAAGTTGCTCTCTAAGATATCAAAGTTATTCTCAGTGTCATCAAAGGTATCTCAGATTCATCAAAAGTATTCTCAGAGTTACCAAAAAGTATTCTCAGAGACATCTAAAGTTATTATCTAAGACAAAAGTTATTCTTTATGTTATTAAAAGTTATTTTCTATATTATCAAAAGTTATTCTCAGTCATCAAAGGTATTCTCAGAGTCATCAATGGTGAGTTCTAACTCACTTTCGTTCATTAAAGTTATTCTCTAAGTCATCAAAAGCTGTTCTCTGAGACATCAAAGTTATTCTCAGTGTCATCAAAGGTATCTCAGAGTCATCAAAGTTTTTCTCAGTCATCAAAGGTATTCTCAGAGTCATTAAAGTTATTCTCAGAACTAATAAAAGTTAATCTCATTCATCAAAGTTGTTCTCTACGTCACCAAAGCTATTTTAGTGCCATCAAATGTAATCTTTAACTCACTTTCGTTCATCTAAGTTAATCTCAGAGTCATCAAAGGTAATCTCTGACTCACCTTCGTTCATCAATGTTGTTCTCTAAGACACATTCGTTCATCAACTTAACTCTCCTTCTTCCATCAAGTTATTCTCAATAACACCAATGATTTTCTCTAAGACATCTTCAGTCATAAAATTTCTCTCCAAAATATAACTAGTTCAGCTTTTCATATCAAACTTGTATTTCTGTTAAAATATATTTTTCTTAGTCACTTGACTTTAAAACTGTTCTCTGAACAACACTGCATAAACCTACCTAACCTATCCTCCCCACCTAATGTTACTTACCTAACTTACATAACCTAATTTACATAACCTAACCTAACTTAACCTAATCTAACTTACCTAACCTACCTATCCTAACTTAACTAACCTAATCTAACTTACATAATCTAACCTAACATACCTTACCTTACCTAACTTACCTATCCTAACTTGACATAAATTACATAACTTATCCTAACCTACCTATCCTAACTTAACTAACCTAACCTAACCTAATTTAACTTGCATAACCTAACCTAACTTAACTTGCATAACCTAACCTAACTTATCCTACCCTATCATAACTTACCTTACCTAATGTAACCTAACTTACCTTACCATACCTATCCTAACTTACCTTATCTAACCTAACCTAACTTACCTTACCATACCTATCCTAACTTACCTTATCTAACCTAACTAACCTTACCTTACCTAATTTAATATAATTTACCAAACTTAACCTAACCTAACTTACCTATCCTAACTTAACTAACATAACCTAAAATAACCCAACCTAATCTAACTTATCCTAACCTAACTTAACCTAACTTACATATCCTAACGTAACTAAACTAACGTAACTTGCATAACCTAACCTAACTTACCCAACCTAACCTAACTTAACCCAACCTAACCTAACTTAACCTAAAATAACTCAACCTAAACTAACTTAACCTAACCTAACTTAACTAACCTAACTTAACTAACCTAGCCTTACCTAACTTAACCTAACCTAACTAACTTATCCCTACCTAACTTAACCTGCATAACCTAACTTAAAGTAAATTACCAATCTTAATCTAACTTACATAACCTAACTTACCCAAACTGACATAACAAACTTACCTAGGCTAACTCACCCAACCAGATACCACCTAACTTACATAAATATTCCTGCTTGTCTTTTGTGTTTCATCAATGTCTCATATGTTCGTTTCAATAGTTAATTTCTCAAATAGTCATTCATGCATTTTAAGTGCTATTTGTTAATGATTGGGTATTTAAGCATTTCAAAGGATTTTTGTTATGTATGGGCATTTACTCGTTTCAAGGGTTAAATTTCTCAAATGGTCATTTATGCATTTCAAGGTTTATTTGTTAAAGATTGGGTATTTAAGCATTTCAAAGGATTTTTGTTATATATGGGCATTTACTCGTTTCAAGGGTTAATTTCTCAAATGGTCATTTATGCATTTCATGGGTTATTTGTTAAAGTTCATCAAGTTGCTCATAAGTTGTTATAATTGTTCCTATTTTTCTCCCCTTAACCTAACATCTCTAATCTTAGCGTATTCATTATGTTAGATATCATTTGTTCTTATTCCCCACCCCTTAACCTAACCTTTCAGATAAAGTTTGTTTATTGTGTTTTGATGTATTTGTTGAATATATTATCCTTATCCTAACCTTTCAGATGTAGTTTTGTTTCTCCTTTTTGTATATTTTTACCCAAACCCACCATCCCACTTAGCCTTCCTTCTTTTACTTTGTTTCTCCAACTCCTCCTCTCTCCTTTTCTCCCTATCCTCCACGTCTCTTTCCCTCCTCCTTCCTCTCTCTCCCTCATTCTCTCTCTTCTTCCCCCTCTCTCTTACTCATTTACTCCAATGCTCTTTCTCTCTCTCTCCCTTACTCTCTCTCCTTTGCTCCAATCCTCCTACACTCTCTCATTCTCTCTCTTCTTTGCTCCCATGCTCTCATTCTCTCTCTTCCTCCCCCTCTCTCTTACTCCATTCTCTCCTTCCCATGCTCTCACTCCCTTGCTCTCTTGTTTTTCTCAATTTCAAGTCTTAGTAGATCTGATTCTTTACTGTTGTAATTATATTATTACTAAGATAAAGAATGAACTTATATGTGAAAACAAAGTAAAAGAAGGAAGAAAGGTTAAGTGGGATGGTGGTTATCTTGAGGTTATCTTGAGATGATTTTGGGGCTTTAATGTCTCCGCGGCCCGGTCCTCGACCAGGCCTCCACCCCCAGGAAGCAGCCCGTGACAGCTGACTAACACCCAGGAACCTATTTTACTGCTAGGTAACAGGGGCATAGGGTGAAAGAAACTCTGCTCATTGTTTCTCGCCAGCGCCCGGGATCGAATCCGGGACCACAGGATCACAAGTCCAGTGTGCGGTCCGCTCGGCCGACCAGCTCCCCGGCTGGTGGGTTTGGGTAAAAATATACAAACAGGAAAAACAAAACTACATCTGAAAGGTTAGGATAAGGATAATATATTCAATGAATACGTCAAAACACAATAAACAAACTTTATCTGAAAGGTTAGGTTAAGGGGTGGGGAATAAGAACAAATGATATCTAACATAATGAATACGCTAAGATTAAAGAGGTTAGGTTAAGGGGAGAAAAATAGTAACAATTATAACAACTTATGAGCAACTTGATGAACTTTAACAAATAACCCTTGAAATGCATAAATGACCATTTGAGAAATTTAACCCTTGAAACGAGTAAATGCCTATATATAACAAAAATCCATTGAAATGCTTAAATACCCAATCTCTAATAAATAGCACTTGAAATGCATAAAGAACCATTTGAGAAATTAACTATTGAAACGAACAAATGAATATGAGACATTGATTGACGAAACACAAAAGACAAGCAGGAATATTTACGTAAGTTAGGTGGTGACTGCTTGGGTGAGTTAGCTTAGGTAAGTTAGTTATGTCAGTTTGGGTAAGTTAGGTTCAGTTAGGTAATTTACTTTAAGTTAGGTTACGTTAAGTTAGGTTATGTAAGTTAAGTTAGGTAGGGATAGGTTAGTTAAGTTAGGTAAGGTTAGGTTAAGTTAGGTTAGGTTGAGTTATTTTAGGTTGGGTTAGGTTGGGTTAAGTTTGGTTAGGTTGGGTAAGTTAGATTAGGTTAGGTTAGGTTATGCAAGTTAGGTTAGTTAAGTTAGGATAGGTAAGTTAGATTAGGTAAGTTAGGTTAAGTTAGATTAGGTTGGTGTTATTTTTGTTTAAGTTAGGTTAGGTTAAGTTAGTTAGGTTAGGTTAAGTTAGGTTAGGTTGGGTTATTTTAGGTTAAGTTAGGTTGGGTTATTTTAGGTTAAGTTAGGTTAGGTTGGGTAAGTTAGGTTAGGTTGGGTAAGTTAGGTTAGGTTAGGTTATGCAAGTTAGGTTAAGTTAGATTAGGTTGAGTTATTTTAGGTTAAGTTAGGTTAGGTTATGTTAGTTGAGTTAGGATAGGTAAGTTAGGTTAGGTTAGGTTAGGTAAGTTAGGTTAGGTTAAGTTAGATTAGGTTGGGTTATTTTAGGTTAAGTTAGGTTAGGTTATGTTAGTTGAGTTAGGATGGGTAAGTTAGGTTAGGTTAAGTTAGGTAAATTACGTTGGGTTAGGATAGGTAAGTTAGGTAAAGTAAGGTAAGTTAGGTTAGGATAAGTTAGGTTAGGTTAGGTTATGCAAGGTAAGTTAAATTAGGTTAGGTTATGCAAGTTAAGTTAGGTTAGGTTAGTTAAGTTAGGTTAGATAGGTTAGGGTAAGTTAGGTTAAGTTAGGTAATATATATTAAGTTAGGATAGGTAAGTTAGGTTTGGTTAGGTAAGTTAGGTTAGGTTATGTAAGTTAAGTTAGGTTAGGTTAGTTAAGTTAGGATAGGTAGGTTAGGTAAGTTAGGTTAGGTTAAGTTAGGTTAGGTTAGTTAAGTTAGGATAGGTAGGTTAGGTAAGTTAGGTTAGGTTATGTAAGTTAGGTTAGGTTATGTAAGTTAGGTTATGTAAGTTAGATAAGTAACATTAGGTGGGGAGGATAGGTTAGGTAGGTTTATGCAGTGTTGTTCAGAGAACAGTTTTAAGGTAAAATGACTAAGAAAAGTATATTTTAACATAAATGCAAGTTTGATATGAAAAGCTGAACTAATTATATTTTGGAGAGAAATTTTGTGACTGAAGATGTCTTAGAGAACAACATTGGTGTCTTTGAGAATAACTTGATGCATGAAGGAGAGTTTCGTTGATGAACGAATGTGTCTTAGAGAACAACATTGATGAACGAAGGTGAGTTAGCGATTACCTTTGATGACTCTGAGATTAACTTTGATGAACGAAAGTGAGTTAGAGATTACCTTTGATTGCACTGAAATAGCTTTGGTGACTTAGAGAACAATTTTGATGACTGAGATTAACTTTTGTTAGCTCTGAGAATAACTTTGATAACTCTGCGAATAACTTTGATGACTCTGAGATACCTTTGATGACACTGAGAATAACTTTGATGTCTTAGAGAACAACTTTTGATGACTTAGAGAATAACTTTAATGACCGGAAGTGAGTTAGAGCTCACCATTGATGACTGAGAATACCTTTGATGACTCTGAGAATAACTTTTGGTAACATAGATAATAACTTTTGTTTTAGATAATAATTTTAGATGTCTCTGAGAATACCTTTTGATAACTCTGAGAATAACTTTTGATGACTGAGAATATCTTTGATGAATCTGAGATACCTTTGATGATACTGAAAATAACTTTGATGTCTTAGAGAATAACTTTTGATGACTTAAAGAATAACTTTAATGAACGAAAGTGAGTTAGAGCTTACCATTGATGACTATGAAAATACCTTTGAGGACTCTGAGAATATATTTGATGACTCTGAGAATACCTTTAATGAACGAAGATATCTTACAGAACAACTTTCATGTCTCTGAGAATAACTTTTGGTAACTATGAGAATAACTTTGATGACCTTGATGTCTCTGAGAATAACTTTGATGACCTTGATGTCTCTGAGAATAACTTTGATGACCTTGATGTCTCTGAGAATAACTTTGATGAACGAAGATGTCTGAGATTAACTTTTTGCTAGCTCTGAGATTAACTTTTGTGGACATGAGTAGTATTTTGATTGTGTCTTTGATGTATTGAAGAGTAACTTTGATGTCTCGAAGAGTGTCCTTGTCTATTTTTTCTTACTAACGAGGTGAAATTTTAGTTACATTTGACTATTTTCATACTCTACGATGAATACTGTTAGTTACGAAAGTGTGGAACGAAGTTACATTTGACTCTTTTAGCGAAGTGAACGGTTGCTTTAGTTAAGAACGGTGTTGGAAAGAGGCTACACTTGACTATTTCAGTTGAGAGAAGTGTTATTTTTAGTTAGGAAATGACAAGAAAATATGATGACCGTGACTATTTTTTAGTTGACTGACAATGGATAAAGTTAGTTATGAACAGTGTCGGTACGAAATAATAAGTTGATAAAGAGAATTGCATTGACATTGTTTGAAAATAAAGTTGGTGACTGACTAAATTTGTCGGGAGAATTTTAATGCTGTTGATAATATCTGACAAAAGAACTAATTACTGAACGGAAGAAACAATGGTATATTTTATTTTAAAGAACGTGTAAGAGAATGTGACGAACAAAGTGAACTTGTTAGGAATATGAACTGGAAGAGAATATGAAAACATGACAAAGAATATAGGGAATACATAGAATGAGCAATGAACTTGTGAAGAATATGCTAAGATCATTGAGAACATGACGAAGGTCACGGAAGACATGAAAGAGAATGAACACAGTGAACATAAGAGAAACATGAAAAAGAACACATAGAACACGTAAGAGAAAGCGAAGAACATAGTGAACATATGGGGAACACAGAAAACATGTAAGATAAGCTGATGTACACGGTGAACATAAGGGGAATATGAACTTACAGAGTACATGAAGAAATGATAAGGAACATAGGGAATACAAAATTGAACACTGAACATGTGAAGTACAAGCTAAGAACATTGAGAACATGCATATTGAGTATAAAAGTTCTTCTCATATGAGAACATATGATGTACATGAAAACATGAAAAGGAACACAGTGAACATGCGGGGAAAATGGCTGAAAACAGAAAAATGGAGAGAACTAGTGAAAAAATATGAACTGAACATGCTGTAAATACTTGCTGAACATGAAGTGAACACAGAAAACATGGAAGAGAATGCGAAGAACATGGCGAATATAGAGAAAATATATAAATACAGTAGGATTATTGAAGGTTTGGACTAGTTGGGAAATGGGAGAGATGAAGGGGGAGGTAAGGAATAAGAAGGTAAGGGGGAGGGTGAGATGAAGGGTGAAAGGGCGTTGGGGGAGGTAAAGGAAGGGAAGATAAGGGATGAGAAGGTAAGGGAGGGAAAGGGTAAGGTGCTATTTTTGACCGTGTGATTATTGCTAACTTGGGTAAACAAAAGGTATTTAAGGTAAGGTGTTATATGACCGTGTGAATATTGCATAGCCGAGTACAAAGAGGGTTTTAAAGGCCATGATGTTTACTTTTGATAGACTGGAGAGGGATTTGATTTGAATTAATTTTGATGAACACTGAACTAAGGTGGAGGACATGAGCTGAAACTCGGGTAATGTCTTTATTTATTTTACTACGTTAGAAATATAGTGATCTTAAATTTCAGGGGAATTGGTCTGATAATAAAGAACATGTACAAATGAGCTAAGGCAGCAGACGTGAGCTAGAGTTCGGTAATTGTTCGGAACTATTTTACTATGTCTGAAAATACCGCAGTTATAAATTTCAGGGAAATTTGTCTATTACTAAGAACTTGTACAAATGAACTAAGGTGGGGGACATGAGCTGGAGCTCAATAACTGACCTGATCTTATTTCTGTGTTTGAAATACAGAGGGTATAAGTTTCAGGGAAACTGATTAGGTATTACCGACGGTACGAGAGGGAAGAAAGGCTGAGGACAGGAGCTAGAACCCGGTAATTGTTAGGATCTTATTTACTACATGAAATATGACTTAAAAAATTTGCGTCAATAGGATTGCTAGTATTGAATCTATGAGAGAGAACTAAAGCTGAGAACGAGAGTTGGAGGTCGGTAATTGTTTGAATGCATTTTACTTTGTCTGAAATACAGCGGTTTGAATTTTAGGGAAATTAGTCTGTTAATAAAGAAGTTATGGGGGTAAACTAAGGCGGGAACAGGAGCTAGAACTTGCTTACTGACTTGTTTTGATTTACTGCTTCTGAAATATGATTGTTTGAAATCTTGAGGAACTTGAACTGATAGTAGCGAAAATGCGGTCTCTAACAATTTTCAGTCATGAACTGGACTCTCTTATTTTCAGGCTCAAACTGGACTCTGCCTAATTTTTGGTCTTTACTGGACTCTGACGAATTTTGCTCACAAAGTGGACTCTGACGAATTTTCGGTACATACTGGTCTCTGATGAAAATTGGTCTTTACTGGACTCTGATAATTTTTCAGGCTTAAACCGGACTCAGACGAATTTTGAGCTTAAACTGGTTTCTAACTAATTTTCGGTCCTAAATGCATATAAAACTAAAAGTCATGGGTAAGATGTTTGTTTTCCTTAACAAAACTTCTGTGAACATATTCTCAGAAAGGATTGGGCTGCACTAACGCAACTCCATCTTCTTCCAGCCATTCCTTCAATGTTGCTATCCTCTCAAAATGGTCGAAGAAAGCCTCGGCCTCTAGAAGGTCAAAGGCGGGTAGATCGTGCTCCCAGGCCATGAGATCATCCAGCCATGCAAGCATCGAGGGCAGCCCGCGCTCAACCCGACGCAACTCGACCTCCTTCTTCGCCTTTATTTCTTCCTGTCGCAGATTTCTTTCTCCTTCCTCTCGTTGCAGTTGGGCTTCGCACTCCTCACGCTTCAGCTGAGCTTCGCGCTCCTCACGCTTCAACTGAGCTTCACACTCACGCTCCTCTCACTCAAGCTGAGCTTCGCGCTCCTCTTGCTTCAGCTGAGTTTTGCGCTCCTCTTGCTTCAGTTGGGCTTCGCGCTCCTCTCCAGCTGAATTTTGCGTTCCTCTCACTTCAGCTGGGCCTCAAGGTGCATCTTTATTAACTCCAGCTTTATACTCCTCCTGCTGCTACTGCTGGATCCCCTGCTGATTCCTTCATCGATCCGGTTCTCACCAACACTGGCAGGTGCTTGGAACGGTAATTCCCTGGAGGCCTCCTCTCGGGCCTTGAGCTGAGCCATGATCTCAATCCGCCGCTCCGCAACCTTGGAGGACCTCAACCTCAAACCAAAGTGGTCCGCCACTAGCTGCAGCTGGGCTTTGGTGCACTTTTCCAGCACCTGCTCGTCCCTCGACTCAATTTTTCACTCTATCATCCTCCATCTCTAGGCTATTGAGTGATCATATACACGGGAATACACTCACAAGCAGTGTAAACCGAGACCAATATCGACCTTAGTACACTCGTCACTGCACTTGCAATCCTTTGCCACACTGTTGTTCGACGATCCTGGCAAGGTCGCCACTGTCAAGTTTCTTCCCCTGTCTTACCGTGTATAGTTAGGGCTGCTCCCACAGGTCTTCGCCCCTTCGTACCTGGCACCACTGCTCGCCCCGGGGGCTCCCCAGTCTACCAAGGGCTGGCCTTATACACCCCTAGCGAGTGGAGAGGTTCAAGCCCTTCTGTCTCACAGCTGAACCTGCCCATCTTGAAACTAGGAGATTCTCTCTATCTCTATCTAGTCTGTTCAAAGGTCGCCAGCTGAGTGTTTATACTCGTGTCCTCAACAACACGTCAGTAGTCTCATTAGTTATCTTAAATCAAGGATGCAATCTTATGTGCAGTGCAAGGTGACATAAATGGTCTCACTCAAAATAGCCCTAGAGAATGGAGGCTCACTCAAACACATTCGTAAGATTAAAAGTTTACTGAAGAAAATATATTCACTGCATAAGGAAATAAATAGGTCCGATGATAGCAGGCCTACACCTCGCGTCTCTGGCAAAACGATCAGCTGACTGGGTTCACTTGTCAGACGGCGGGACACACCTCGCACCTCTGGCAACATGATCAGCTGACTGGATCCAACTGTCAGATCAGTGGGAACACACCTCGTGCCTCTGGCAACACGATCAGCTGGCTGGGTCCAACTGTCAAATCGGCGGGAACACACCTCACGCCTTTGGCAACACAATCAGCTGGGCGATTCAAAGTTCGTTTCTGGCTTCTTGAAAACCAGTCGCTACTTCCAGATACACTAACGTCACTGTATCTACATCTTTATGTTCCACCACCAACTCATGCCTACATGAGCTCCTTGGCTTCTTGCCTAACACTATCACATAGACAATAAATGATAACAAGAAATGTTCACGATATACAGAATATCCAAGCTCGCCAAGATCAAAGGGGTAAAGGAAGGGATAACTATCTACCTTACTTCATTCCATTACGAAGCTGACTCGTCCTCTGGCGAGGGATGTTAAGGTTCCTGGTCCTGACTTCTGGTCTTCCAGTGATCAGTTCCCATACACACAAGTTCCTCAGTCATCCTTGTAGTACCGCATCTTCGCCGTCCTCACACCCGGCAGGTACAGTCCTCCTTCTCCTCTTCCTCGGGGTACTTGAGTCAGGTACCTGTGCCGTCGTCCTCCTCCTCTCATTGGCACTGTAGATCCAATTTGCAGTCCAGTACAGGTTCCCCTCTCCTCATTTCCAGTAGATTCGGCCCGGCCGTCGCTACTCGCTTGATATGTAGAACGTGGTCCGCTGGGCGTCCCAGACGTCTCCAGCCCAACGTTCGTCCCTGCTACAGACTCTTGATAATTGAGCTGTTGACTCTCTAGCCCGGCCAATCCTTGCTCCTTGGCACTCCACGGGATGTCTGCAGTATCAAAGCAATGCTTAAATCCACTGGTAGGGGCTCTCTGGCCTCTAGATATGGAGCTCACTGGAACGCATTCTCACTCTGTGACGGTCCGTGACATACTCTCTCGCCCAGGCGCCAGCCGCCCCCAGGAGCCCTCAGCCTCGTGACGTCACAGTGCCCGAGGGCCCTCGTCATTGGTCACTTCCGGCACGGGACCTTACCTGGCCAATCAGGAGCCGTTATCCCTACAGACAAAAATCAGAAGATACAACTGACTATTTACTGTAAAACCAAAAAAACTGCCAGCCTACTCGTGAGAAACTCTCCAGACACAAAGCAGAACGCTTTAAAAGAGACCAACGTCGTCTATGCCTTCAAATGCCCACTTGGGGACTGTAAGCCTCAAAGAACTCAGTATATAGGCAAGACAACAACATCTCTTTCCAGGCGATTAACGATGCATAAGCAACAGGGCTCCATTAAGGAACATATAATCTCTTCCCACAACCAGACCATCACCAAAGAAATCTTAGCAAACAACAAGGAAATCATCAATAGATACAGCGATAGCAGGCGACTTGACATCTGCAAGGCACTACACATCAAGAAGTCAACACCAGCAATCAACAGCCAATTAATGCACAACTATATTCTACCCACTTCAAGACTCCACTCCAATATAGAAGCATCAAGAAATATGGGCCAATAGGCCCTCTGCAATTACTTCCATTCTTACCTTCAATTTACCCAATTAATACCCATTGTTGTGTGTTCTGTCTTGTGTTGAAAGTTTTGTTCACCTCATCCAAAACTGTTGTAACATATCACCTCACCCAAAATGCGGGTATAAAATAAAATGAAAGCTGTTTAAATCATAGCATAGTAAGAACTCTGTTTAGTGTTTGCAGGTTATAGTTGTGTGTGCATAAACTAAAAGTCTTTGAAAATGTAATAAGTTATTACGAAACGCGTTCAAGTGTCGCATCAGACTAGAAATAAAAATGAATTTTGGAGAATTGATTTTTCAATTACCATCAACAGTTAAAAGAAACATAAGAAATATTGAGAAAATTTGTGTTAGAATTATTAATCTTGCTTTTTAGGTCATATTTTATAATATATATATATATATATATATATATATATATATATATATATATATATATATATATATATATATATATATATATATATATATATATATATATATATATATATATATAGTGTGTGTATATCACGAAAATAAACACGTGATTAAAAATGTGACAATGTCAGACCACGGAGGAAAAATGAAACAAGAATTTCCTTAAGTACTTTCGTATATTAATACATCTTCAGAAGGAGTGAAGATGTATTAATATACGAATACATATAATATATATGTATTAATATACTCCTTCTGAAGTTGTATTAATATACGAAAGTACTTAAGGAAATTCTTGTTTCATTTTTCCTCCGTGGTCTGACAGTGTCATATATATGTGTGTGTGTGTGTGTGTGTGTATGTATGTATGTGTTTATAGTATATATGCGTGCATTTATGAGTGCATGAGGGTGGTGTATTTGGGTGTGCGTGTGTGGATAGGAGGGTGTGGGATTGGTAGAGTGAGTGGGGGTGGGAGAGTGAGTAGGAAGAAGTTTTTGAGGTAAGACTCCCTTTTGTTATGCTGCTCAGGTGATCAACAAAATGATGTTTTTGCCTCTTCAAGGTTGTGCTATTATTTTATTAAGTGCAAAGTATTGACTATAATATGATATTATGTAAACCAGTAAACCGTTGAAAGACTACAGAGAGGCATTTACCAGCTCATCTCCGAGCACAACTAGGCAAGTCTCATGGCAATGTTCCTCGATTCTGCTTCATGGCGACGTTTGGCACCGGTGTTGCCACACGGAACCTATTTTCTTTCTGACTGGTCTAGGATTATTTGATTTTACTCTGCTGTGTTGGTCACTGCGTTGCTTTAAACTTCATGTGACCCCGCAGTATGGTTTAGTCCTTATAACACTTAAATGGCCCCAGATAACTGATGTTATTTCACAGATGCCTACTGACCCACATTCGTCTCCCTTCAGGACTCGACAGTGTGCAACCCGTTCTCGCACTTTCGTATAGTCAATATTGACTTATTAAATACGTGCATATGTGACATACTAAACATACTAGTTTACCTTGAAAAGCTTCATAGAAAACACCGACCTTACCTAACCTTCTTAGTATGTTAAGATAAGCATCTTATTGCTTCGTAATTACAATTATTACTTAACCTATTATAGGTATAGGTTAAGTAATAATTGTAATTACGAAGCAATAAGATGCTTATTTTAACATACTAAGAAGGTTAGGGAAAGTCGGTGTTTTCTATGAAGCTTTTCAATGTAAACTAGTATGTTTAGTATGTCACATATGCACATATATAATAAGTCAATATTGACTGTAAGAAAGTGCGAGAACGGGTTGCAGTGTGTATGGTAGCAGGTGTGACAAGTGCGCCAAGTAAGCTGTTTGCTATTTCACTAGACTACCAAGCGTTTGCAAGTGAGAAAATCTGTGAATTGACAGACAGTTTGTAGATAAAATTCCCAGTTTGATAGATTTTGTTGCCAAGCAGTTTGATGCTACAGGATCTCATCACTTAATTGGACCAACATGTCAGCGTACACAGCTTATACTAGGATTTGTGTCTGAGGCATGAATTTGATATCGGACTATATCTCACTTCTGGGTACAATGAGAAAGTGTTCAGATCTTCCTGTCCCTATCTTTTGTGCAATATTTGATGGCAGTGTTTTTGAAGAAGTGTGTTGCCAAAGTCGAGTTTCAAGGAGAAACCATATAAATGCTAACATCTAACACTAACACGATTAGTAGAATTTTAAAACCAAAAAATCAATAGTGTTCGAAATATGGCAAATAGGCTAGCAGGATTTATTTCTGAGGCATTATCAATATAAGAAATAATGTTATTCTTCAGGTATATCTTGCTTTTCAAATGCTATGTTTAGATTATGCAATTAAATTTTGGTCGCCATATTAACCACAATTTATATTGAATGTGATGAGCAAAGGGTTACAAAGTTAATCTCGGCAAAATCTTACATATAAAGAAAGATTGCCTAACACTATCACATAGACAATAAATGATAACAAGAAATGTTCACGATATACAGAATATCAAAGCTCGCCAAGATCAAAGGGGTAAAGGAAGGGATAACTATCCCTTCTTATATTAAGCTAGCTTATATTAAATTCTCTAAACAGGAGAAGAGTTAGGAGTGCATGCTTGAGCATAACAAAGGGGATATTAGTAACATATTATATATACCAACATAACACTATAAATATACAAAACAAAATACTATAAATGTATGTAAAATAAATTTTTTAAAATTTTGGAAAGACCTGGTTAAATACCAGTTTGGAAATATGATTGTTGATTTGCGGAAGAGACTACCTGGTAACATAACTGAGGTGAGATCATTTGATCATTTCAAGCATACGTTAGACATACATAAATAAGTTTGTGTGAAGGCAAATAGGTTCTGCAATATATAAGGGCCAATAGGCCTTTTACAGTTTCCTTAATTCTTACGTTCTTATAAAAAGAGATGATTATGTAAAGATTCCCGACGACTTTAACGTTGCCTTAATTCATGAACAAATATAAATGTGTTTTCTTCTGACAGGCTGGACCGCCCTTCACTACGCAAGTACATATGGTTACAATGACGTTGTGGAGCTTCTCCTAAAGGCCGGGGCAAACATCAACGCCATAAATAATGACGGTATGGGCCACACTAATTATGTGAACGACACTTCTAATTATATTGATTCTTATCCAATTTTTACTTGTTCTTATAATATTAGCATTTTTTGCTACAGTTAATTTTATATCTTGAAATGTATTGTAATTGCTCCTAGTTTCATAATTCTATTGAAATTAGTTTTATTTTGTTTATCACATTGGATCATTAATTGTACCGCTGCCGTTTAACCATAAAAGAGCCTACTTATGCAACCTTGTATTGACCCAGAACTAAATCTCTTACCGAGTATCAAATGACAATCATCACGTTAATGATTAAAAGTGGAGGTTATATACAGTATACGATGCAAACAAGGTATTAACACATTATCACAATGAAACTGTTATTAACTTGAATGTAATGTAATCTTCTTATGAGTGGCAAGTTGGTTGTTGTACTGAGAGATTGAATAGTGAAAATCACAGTTCCTAAAATAGTGGAGATTAGATAGGCCCCGGCCCCCAGGAAAGAATGGTCCCAACAGTGAATACTTGCTTGGCTAGATTAACTTCTGCTGTCTATGATAGATCATCTACTCCACTTCAACAGGATGAAACGATACTCCTAGCTTATTCCTTATTTATTAAACCCTCTAATAACCCCACATATACAAACTACACTAAATCACTTTACCACTCTACCTTACGTTAAACACCTTGGTCCACATAAGCCGGATGCAAGGTTTACAATTGCACACTAGGGTAAAGACTACTTGGTGAAGGGCACTTGTAAAAGCTCGAGGTAGCCTGGGTAAACTTGACCACACGTGGTTCTCCATTCACCCCAGAATACAATTAGGGATACCAAATCACTGGCTAAAAATACACACTCTCTTAAACATACACCTAACTAGTAGCACGGTAAAATCGGAGAAAGGTACTTATCTTGGACATAGGGTATAGAGAAAGGAGATGGAGGAGAACAGAGCCCACAGGAAAGGTGTAGTCACCACCACAGCAACCACAGAGAAGAACCAGCAAGCAGCTCTCTCAGCCTATAATGATGTTGCCGGCGGATATTCAACTGATCATATGGTAGCAATCATCACAAGTATTCCCAGACATTTATTACTAGTTACTTTAACAATTCTAAGACTAGCTGATATCTAGCTTTATAATATATTTAATAATCAACAAGCACAGAGTTTGAATGCTCTGTGAGTAACAAGATTCGTCTTATGTCTGGCAAGTTAGACGGGAACAAATGCATACCCAGGTTTTAAGAAGCCATGAATGTAAATGTTATTGTTAATTAAATATCCTTCTCACATGATCCAATCCTGTGAATTAAAGTCTACAATTTTTTAGAACTCAAATTGACCTCTGGTTTCCAATTAAGAACCCAGGGTCGTAACAGATCTCTAAGCAAACACTTTGATGATGTTAGTGACCTAATTGAATCTGTTGACAACAAATTCACCTTACCAAATTCAACCTTACTGAAACATGGTTGAAAAAAGATACAACTCAGCTCAGGGGGCCTGACGGCTAAGTGGACAGCGCTCGGGATTCTTAGTCCTAAGGTTCTGAGTTCGATCCCCGGCGAAGGCGGGAAGAAAATGGGCAGAGTTTCTTTCACCCTGATGCACCTGTTCACCTAGCAGTAAATAGGTACCTGGGAATTAGACAGCTGCTACGGGCTGCTTCCTGGGGATGTGTAACAAAAAGGAGGCCTGGTCGAGGACCAGGCCACGGGGACCCTAATCCCCGAAATCATCTCAAGATAAGTTCTTTCACATACCAAACTATGCGGCAATTCACAACTGTCGACCAATCCAGAAAGGTGGTGGTACTGCTCTTTACTACCACCAAGAACTGACATGCTAAAACGTAATTAGAACTAGAGTCACCTTGGGAGAGCATATCTTTGCCCGGTTCAGAGTCAAGGGTGCCGAGGCTCTTCTGACTGTGGAAACAGTTTACAGAATTCACAGATGTTACAGAATTCAACTCTAACCTTAAAAATTTGATACTAACGTTCAGACCTAACAAAAAACGACTAATACTATCAGGTGATTTTAATATTGATCTCTGCGAGAATGATAATCCTCAAGCTGCTAGGTTTCTCAACTGTGCGAATTCGTGCTTCATACCCTTGATCACTAAACCTACTAGAATTACTAAAACGACTGCTTCTACTCATGACCGCATCTGGACAAACATAACCTCTCCACTTATTTCAGGGATAATCACTGAGGATTACTAATCACAGATCATTACCCCACATTTCTTCTAACCAAAATTAATAAACCACCATTAAATGCAATGAAGATAAACTTTAGGCTGCACAGTGATATTCTATCAGCAACATTATTGCTGCTGCTGCCAATATCAACTGGGACACTGAATTTGGTAATATTGTAAACATCTACCTAGCGGTGCTAACATTTCTTCACTAAACTCTGAGCCTCTATAATACCCACTGTCCAATGCAAACCAAACAAGTCACCAATAACCGGTTAAACAATCCATAGCTTACTATGGGTAAGCCAATTAAATATGTCAATGAAAAACATGATTATAAGAAGTATTGGTTGGGGGTCATCTCCAAAGAAGTTTCAATGAGGTACTCAAAAATGCTGTCCAAAATAATTAGAAGAGCCAAAATAAACTAGTATGAAAATAAATTTCATCAAATTAAGATCACCATGAAGAAAATGTGGAACACTATTTCCCAATATTAGGATAAAAAAGATCTTGAATATATACTTGAAAATCTTAGATCTTGAAAACCGATACTCCAATCCAATGGTGATGGTGTGCTATCTTCCTCTGACACTGCTATTAAATTCAATAGTTTCTTCTCGTCTATTGGTACATCCCATGCAAATGATATCACAGCATCCTTAACATCCTTAACATTAGTTAAGTACTACCTTATAGGAAGCTTTCCAGAGTCTCTGTATCTAACTCCCACTAGTTCCTTTGACGTTAATGATAAGAACATAAGAACAAAGGTAACTGCAGAAGGCCTATTGGCCCATACGAGGCAGCTCCTATTCTATAACCACCCAATCCCACTCATATACAAGTCCAACCCGCGCTTGAAACAATCGAGGGACACCACCTCCACCACGTTACGCGGCAATTGGTTCCACAAATCAACAACCCTGTTACCGAACCAGTATTTACCCAAGTCTTTCCTAAATCTAAACTTATCCAATTTATACCCATTGTTTCGTGTTCTGTCTTGTGTTGATATTTTTAATACCCTATTAATATCCCCCCTGTTATGTCCATTCATCCACTTGTAAACCTCTATCATGTCACCCCTAACTCTTCGCCTTTCCAGTGAATGCAACTTAAGCTTTGTTAATCTTTCTTCATATGAAAGATTTCTAATTTGGGGAATTAACTTAGTCATCCTACGTTGGACACGTTCAAGTGAATTTATATCCATTCTATAATACAGCGAACAAAACTGAACTGCATAATCTAAATGGGGCCTAACCAGAGCAAGATATAGCTTAAGAACCACACCAGGTGTCTTGTTACTAACGCTTCGATTAATAAATCCCAGTGTCCTATTCGCTTTATTATGAACATACATGCATTGATCCTTTTGTTTTAAATTCTTACTAATCATAACTCCCAGATCCCTTTCGCAATCCGACTTCGCAATCCCAACACCATCTAGCTCGTATCTTGTAACTCTATCATCATTACCTAGCCTCAGAACTTTACATTTATCAGCATTAAACTGCATTTGCCAATCCTTTGACCATTTCAAAACCCTATCTAGATCAACTTGAAGTGATAGTGAGTCCTCCTCCGAATTAATTTCCCTACCGATTTTCGTATCATCGGAAAATTTGCAAATGTTGCTACTCAAACCTGAATCTAAATCATTTATATATATTATAAACAACAGAGGTCCCAGGACAGAGCCCTGAGGTACTCCACTAACAACATTATCCCACTCTGACTTAACCCCATTTATACTAACTCTCTGTTTCCTTTGGAATAGCCATGCCCTAATCCAAGTTAATATAGCACCCCCAATACCATGAGCTTCTATTTTTTTTAATTAGTCTTTCATGTGGCACTGTATCAAAAGCTTTGCTAAAGTCAAGGTACACAACATCACAATCCTTACCACTATCAACTGCCTCAACTATGCTGGAATAAAAAGTTAGCAAATTTGTTAAACATGAACGACCATTTGTAAAACCATGTTGCGACTCATTTATTAATTTATGTTTTTCAAGATGGAGACGAATTGTATTTGCAATTATCGATTCAAGTAACTTTCCCACAATAGACGTTAGGCTAATTAGCCGATAGTTTGACGCAAGTGATCTATCTCCTTTCTTAAAAATTGGTACCACATTAGCTACCTTCCATGACTCTGGCACTCTGCCTGACTCTATTGAATTATTAAATATGGTAGACAGTGGCTCGGAAAGCTCCTCTTTGCATTCTTTAAGCACCCTGGCAAACACTTCATCCGGCCCTGGGGATTTGTTTAGTTTTAGTTTTTCTAATTGTTTAATTACATCCTCCCTGGTAACTGCTAAACTAGTCAACCTGTCCTCATCGCCACCCACATAGTTCGGCTGAAGGCATATTGTTAAGTTCTTCTTTAGTAAATACAGATATAAAATATTTGTTAAAAATACTACTCATCTCCTTGGCATTATCCGTTATTTGACCTGTCTCAGATTTTAATGGACCTATCCTTTTCCTAGTGTTAGTTCGATATAACTGAAAAAACCCTTTAGGATTTGACTTTGCTTGCTCTGCTATGCGAACTTCATAGTTTCTTTTTGCTTTCCTAATCTCTTTTTTAACATTTCTAACTAGTTGTATGAATTCCTGTTCTAACCTGACTTCCCCATTCTTAATCCTTTTGTACCAAGCTCTCTTTTTACCTATAAGGTTCTTTAAATTATTTGTTATCCACTTTGGGTCATTAGTATTCGACCTATTCAATTTGTATGGTATACTACGTTCCTGTGCTTTGTTTAGAATATTCTTAAATAAGTTATATATTAAATCCACATCGAAATCCCCTTTTACGTCACCTATCACTGGGTTCATGTCTCGCTCTAAGACCGGCCCACACCCCATACCCAAGAGTTTCCAATCTATTTGACCCAAAAAATTTCTTAGGCAATTAAAATCAGCTTTTCGAAAATCTGGCACTTTAACAGAATTTTGTCCTACAGGTCTATTCCATTCTATGCTAAATCTGATTACTTTGTGATCACTGTTCCCTAGCTCACTCCCTATTTCGATGTCATTAATTTGTGTTTCCCTGTTAGTTAACACTAAATCTAAATCAGGTGCTGTCACAGTGAGAGGTTGTGTTAGCTGGAGCTCTGGAGTAACATTATTATTGCAATAATGGAAGGACTAGTAAATGATTTGGTGAGTTTGGTTGGAGTGAGTGTTGTGTTAGCTGGAGCTCTGGAGTAACATTATTATTGCAATAATGGAAGGATTAGTTAATGATTTGGTGAGTTTGGTTGGAGCTCTGAGAGCAGAGATGGATTCCCTGCGGGAGGAGGTACGACGGCTGAGACTTCGAAAGGAAACGAAGGAGGAGACTAGTGTTGACGAGACCTCATCGTGGAGAGTAGTGAAAAACAGGGGTCTTAAGAAGACCTTGAAAAGGCCGCCTACAGACGCCCTAAGGACGGCAAATTCATTTGCCGTGTTGGAGGACGAATGCTGTAGTGCGCCTGCAGCGAGGAACGGCGGAGCGCAGGCCCCTCAGGCTGCTCAGAATGTTAGGGCGGTACCGAAGCGAATTTTGGTTGTGGGAGATTCCCAGGTGAGGTATTTAGACAGAACGTTTTGTGCCAGAGATAGGGGGAACAGATTAAGGGTTTGCTATCCGGGAGCTGGAATTGGTGATATTGTTGAAAACATGAATGATATTATGACGGGAAATGGGAACAAACCCATTATTTGTATTAGTGCAGGGGGTAATGATGTTGGGCGAGTTAGGAGTGAGGAACTAATACAGAGATTTAGGACAGCCATTGAATTAGTTAGGAGCAAGGGAGGAATCCCGATCATATGTGGCATTCTTTAAAGAAAGGGAGTGGGAAATGAATGGATGTCGAGGGCACTTGGTGTCAATTGCCGGCTGGAAAGATATTGCAAATCAAATGCAATATCTTTCATAGACAACTGGGAATGCTTCTATGGAAGAAATGAAATGTATGCTCGTGATGGGGTGCATCTATCGAGGGCTGGGGTTGTTGCTGTTGTGAACTCGTTGGAACCAGTGGTTAGAGGTGTTTTGTTTGGGTTTAAACTGTTAGTAGATACTGGTATGGGAATTGATTTGGAGGAAGGAGGTAATAAAAGTATGTGTTCGTGGGAGAAAAGAATTGGCAAAATGATCAGGGAAAGAAAAGGGCCTCAAAATAACAATTCACTTAGGATATATTACACTAACAGTAGGAGTCTAAGAAATAAAATTAATGAATTAAATGCTCTTGTCTGCACACAAAAAATAGACATTATTGCACTTACCGAAACGTGAATGAACGTAGAAAATAGAGAACTATTAGCTGAATATCAGATAAATGGCTTTAAACTATTTCACACAGATAGATATATTAGACGAGGAGGGGGAGTAGCCATATATGTTAGGGACAATTTGAAATGTAGTCTCAAAGAGGGAATCAAAACTGAGCCACACACAGAAACTATTTGGATAGAATTAAACGAAAAAGCAAATAATATTATAATAGGAGTTATATATAGGCCACCAAATTTAGACAGAATGGAAGCAAAGCATCTATGGAATGAAATATCTAGAGCATCTAGATCTAACAGTATTTATGTCATAGGTGACTTTAATTTTAGTGGAATAAACTGGGTGAACAAAACAGGGAATAGTGAAGCAGAAGATTTTCTAGAATTAATTGGCGATTGCTTTCTTACGCAACACATTAAGGAACCAACGCGGGAAAATAATATTTTAGATTTAGTGTTAACTAACAGGGAAACACAAATTAATGACATCGAAATAGGGAGTGAGCTAGGGAACAGTGATCACAAAGTAATCAGATTTAGCATAGAATGGAATAGACCTGTAGGACAAAATTCTGTTAAAGTGCCAGATTTTCGAAAAGCTGATTTTAATAGCCTAAGAAATTTTTTGGGTCAAATAGATTGGAAACTCTTGGGTATGGGGTGTGGGCCGGTCTTAGAGCGAGACATGAACCCAGTGATAGGTGACGTAAAAGGGGATTTCGATGTGGATTTAATATATAACTTATTTAAGAATATTCTAAACAAAGCACAGGAACGTAGTATACCATACAAATTGAATAGGTCGAATACTAATGACCCAAAGTGGATAACAAATAATTTAAAGAACCTTATAGGTAAAAAGAGAGCTTGGTACAAAAGGATTAGGAATTGGGAAGTCAGGTGTGACGATAATCTCCTTCAAGAGATTGAGCCTGCTCTTCCCTCCAAAATTACGTCTTCACAATTATATAAAAAGACTATGGAAGAAATGTCCAACAACGACAACAACACCAGCACCAGCAAGGCTTGCCAGGGTGAGCAGAAACGTATGCAGCCCGCCACCTGTTCGGACCCAAATCACCAAACTACCCGTTGATCGCTACGGCTCCGCTGATTGGTCGCCGGTCTGGCTGCACCTGCACTCGCCCCCCAATACTACCTGATGTCTGGGGTCGCCCCAACATCAGTCCTCAGAATGTTCCGTGCTTTCGTAGCCAGCACTCCTCCCAGCTAGACGTTAGCGTGTACTGAGAGAGGTGGTGGCTTTAAGCCAATATTCCAGCACCTCCCACTTAACTTTTGTGTTGCACTTCTTATTATTTTGCCTTAACGTAACTTTCATTGTGTCATTTAAGTATTCTTATTATTTTGATTCATTGATTTTATTATAAGAATTTGTTTGTGCATTATTTTCATGTTTTGATTTATTTAACGTAATTAAAATTTCATTGTTAAAGTTTACTTGTGTTTTGTGTGTCTTCTCCTTACCTTACCACAGACGAAGTTCCAGTTTTCTATTTTTTTTTTATAACTATGTGACGAGGCCATACCCCTAGCCTTAAACAGCCGAACACCAACGCGTTACCGTCACAAGTTTTATGGGGGCCTGTCCTAGGAGCTTCACTCAGGTACTGGTGACAAGTGGTAATTTATGGTAAGCGTATTTAACTTTGTTAACGTAGCTTTACTATTTTTCATTCAATTTCATTTTTTATAAGGTGCGGTGTATTGTGCATTACGAGAGTAACATATAGTGAAGGTGAGACAACTTTGGATTACGTGGTGACTGTAGGCCTCAGTCATACTCTTAATTGGTCATCTCTCCCTCCATGTTATTACTCGTATTTACCATCTATGTCCCTTGAATATTTCTCATTCTGACAGATCATCATATTGGTACCCTGGTACTGTGGTCTGCCCCGGGTCAAGAGTACCCAATCTTCTGCAATCTGACTGTAGGAGGACAAAGAGGGCCATAGTTCCTCTAGCTCGAACTTTAGTTGCTGAATTGGGACCTCAGCAGCAGTTCTCGTCACCAGTTGACACCTCGCACCCCTACACGTCAGTCAGAGATGATGATACATACAACGGTAGGGAATTAGCTTATTTTTTCAGAGCACAAAAGTTCGCTAATTCTGTAAGTATCATATTAAATTCAGTGGGAAAAACTTGCTTTATGTCCTATAGAGACTTGGCAAGGTATGCCTACATCCTTGGACTACCAATTTTACTTTTGAAGCATTTAACTGTTTCATTTGTTTTCGAAACTTTGTTTCATTTGTTAGTAGGATTTTCTTGCCCTTATTCTCTTACATGAGTACCGGGTACAAGATTTCCTGCGCCCTTGATTTAATTTAATCATTTAATATCTTTCACTTAACGTTAATTGTTAAAGATCACACAGGATAGGTACCAGTTGCCACGTTGTCCTGTTTCTGACATTTCATTATTGAACATTCGTGTACCTTTATTTGCTAATTTCACCATGTTTCGTCTCCAAACTTTCCGTGCAAATCCAGCAGGTGAAATAGGGACTTTAAGTCGTGCCAAGAGGACTGAACTACAAACTCTTGCACATGAGTATCAACTAGAAGTTCCCTATCAAGCCAACAAAAATGACCTACACAACCTGTTGCTGGATTACTATTTAGAGCAAGGTAAGATAGACTCTGAAACTCATGAAACTTACTATATTGCAGATAAAACTGATTTGGCAACGCTGAAACTTAAACTAGAGCTGGCCAAGATTGAACGTGAGCAGCAAAGGGAAGCCCGCGAACAGCAAAGGGAAGCAGCTGACATACGAAGGGAAGAGATCGCCCTCAAGGAACGTGAGTTTGCAATGCTCCGTGAACGTGAACGCTTACAGCTTGAAACCAAACAACGCGAGTTGGAAATACAACGCGAACATGACAAGCAACAAGCGACTCTGGCTCTTGAGTGTCGTCAACGGGAATACACGTTGGAAACTTCACACCTCGCTCAACGCCAGCAAGCTACTGCCAATCTTCCCGTCAGTTTTAATATATCACATGCAAGTAAGTTAATGCCATCCTTTGTAGAAGCAGAAGTTGATGTGTTCTTTACCACCTTTGAAACCCTTGCTAATCAACTCAGTTGGCCTGTCGACCAATGGGCCACACTTCTCAGAGTCCATCTTACAGGTAGAGCTGCAGTCACACTCAGTACTTTGGCGTCTGAGAATGACTACTACACTCTGAAACAAGCAGTGTTGGACGCCTACCTCCTCTCTACTGAAAGTTATAGAAGGAAATTCCGTGACCACCTGAAGGCAAGTACCACTACCTTCCTCGAGTTTGCTAACACGAAACGGAGGTATTTCATGAAATGGCTAGAAGCAGCACATGTCTCTACTTTTACAGAACTCGTCAACCTGATGCTTGTTGAAGAATTCTTGAGACGTGTGCCGCCTCCTGTCCGCCTCTACTTAGCAGATAAAGAAGAAACCGACTACCTGAAGTGTGCTAAGTCGGCTGACACTTACAGCCTCATCCACCGGCTGACACCCGAACCATCCTCCAGTAAGAAGTCGTGGTACAGTTACGAGAAGGTGAGCCCCGATCAAGCTGGTTCACAACTGTACTGCAAGTATTGTAGACTCTATGGACATACCATAGACAAGTGTGGTAAGTCTCAATACAAGGGAACCACTGACCAACAACGACCCAAACCAACTCCTCCTAAGTCCGGTAAGCCTGTGATGAATGTTGGTGTTGATGTTAATGATCTTTCTCTTTTCAGTAACCACCTGTATACTGGAACTGTCTCTGCCAACGGTTCAAATCCGGAGGGACGTTTCAAATTGAAGATCTTGAGGGACACAGCGGCTCTACAATCGATCATCTTGAAGTCGGCTGTGCCCAACATAGTCTACACCGGGGAAACGGTCTTCATCACTGACCTCACTGCTACTACTCCATACCCTCTCGCCAGAGTCCACCTGGATTGTCCCTACGTGAACGGGGAAGTCCAAGTCGCCGTCAGGGAAAAGCCTTTTCCCATGCCTGGAGTGCAACTTCTCCTAGGCAACGACTTGGCAGAAGACCTGCAACCGACCAACCTGATCGTCATGGACAAACCCCAGGTGTGTAACTCTGTGCCAAGTAACCCTATTCTTGAGTATGTTCCAGCAGAGGTTCAAGAGAGTGATGATGTTTCTCCTCCGGTTCTCGTGACCACCCGTGCACAAGCCGCACGTCCACAGCCAGCTGACTCTACTGCTACCGCTGTCCCTCAAGACCCTCAGAAACTACCCCCGCATCTGACCAAGTTGGAGTTCCGTAAGTTGCAGAGGGAAGATCTTACTTTAACACCATTGTTTTTCCAGGCTGAGACTCAACCCGACAGTATTCCTGGGTTCTTCCTAGAGAACGACTTGCTCTACCGCAGATATAGACCCAGTAAACTGAAGGAGGAGGACGATTGGGCCAACATCGAACAACTTGTGATTCCCACCAGCCTGCGGCCCACTATTCTACACCTGGCCCACGGAGCATTCTCCCACTACGGCTTCAACAAAACTTACCATGGGATTCGTCAAGACTACTACTGGCCAGGTATGGTAAACAACGTCAAACAGTACGTAAAACAGTGTCATACATGTCAGATGGCAGGCAAACCGAACGTCTCCATTCCCAGAGCACCACTGATTCCCATACAGGTGCCTGCGGAACCTTTCCACAGACTCATAATAGACTGTGTTGGTCCTTTACCTCGGACCAGTTCAGGTAACGCCTACATCCTAACCATCCTGTGTCCTACCACCAGATTTCCCATAGCAGTTCCAGTGAAGAACATCACGGCTGCTACGGTTATCAAACATCTACTGAAGATCTTCACTCAATACGGATTTCCCAGGGAGATTCAAAGTGACTGTGGCACCAACTTCACCAGTGATCTCTTCAAAAGGACACTGGAGGAGTTCAACATCAAACAGGTATTGTCCAGCCCCTATCATCCTGCTTCACAGGGTTCTCTTGAACGTAGTCATCAGACCATCAAAGCACTCTTGAAAAAGTTTTGTAGTGAAACCTCAAAGGATTGGGATAAGCAGATTGACCTAATAATGTGTATTTTCAGAAGTCTCCCCAATGAGTCCCTAGGAGTATCTCCTTATGAGATGCTCTACGGCCGTAAGTGCCGTACTCCCCTTAAGGCTTTCAAAGACTCTCTCAGAGATGCCACCTTCAGTGAGCATCAGAATGTGCCCCAGTTTCTTCAAAACCTTCAACACATTCTAGAGAGAGTCCACCGCTTTGCTCATGATAATCTATTGAAAGCCCAGGTGAGAATGAAGACTCATTACGACCAGACCAGCAAAGTAAGAAAATTCAAGCCGGGAGACTTCGTCCTTGCTTATTTCCCTATCCCAGGTTCACCTTTACAAAACAAATTTTCAGGACCCTACTGCGTCAAAGAGTGCAGGAATAATAATAATTATGTGATAGAGACTCCAGATAGGCGGCGGAAGACCCAGCTGTGCCACGTCAACCTCCTGAAGCAATATAATGGTACTCCTCCCACTGTCTTGATTAATTGTTCTACCTTCACAGAACCCTACATCCACAGTGAGACCTTCCCAGCTTCTTCTCCCGAAAGCACTGACAAGGAGTCGGCGCTTTCTAATTCCAAAATCCTTAATGATCTTCCCAAATGCTTTCAGGATAATAATCGTGCTCCTATGCCCTCTTCTAATTCCACTCTCACCTCGTCAGATAAGCCCTTCATCCTCCATGTCGACGCCAATGGTACCGACGTGGGTGGTGTCGTGATGCAGCAACGAGGCGAGAAGAATACACCTGTCAGCGACTACTGCTACAAGGATCTACGGAACAATTGGCAAGGAGCTACTCTTCCTCATCCTGAAGCTTCAGCACTTCACTCCACACCTGAAAAGTGCTCGGTCCCCCATCAATACGGACCACACCACCCTACACCTCCTGCAGCACGCCCACTTCTCATCTCAACGTCTTCTACTATGGGCTTGCTACCTGCAGAAATTCAACCTGGAGACACGCTATACCAAGAGTCTGACAACATCTTAGCCCATGATCTCTCCAGAGTTTATGAAGTAGAAGCAACTCCATCCATTACTCCACCACATAACGACGTACTTCTTCCAGAACCGCAGGCTTCGGGGGAGAGTTGTGACGATAATCTCCTTCAAGAGATTGAGCCTGCTCTTCCCTCCAAAATTACGTCTTCACAATTATATAAAAAGACTATGGAAGAAATGTCCAACAACGACAACAACACCAGCACCAGCAAGGCTTGCCAGGGTGAGCAGAAACGTATGCAGCCCGCCACCTGTTCGGACCCAAATCACCAAACTACCCGTTGATCGCTACGGCTCCGCTGATTGGTCGCCGGTCTGGCTGCACCTGCACTCGCCCCCCAATACTACCTGATGTCTGGGGTCGCCCCAACATCAGTCCTCAGAATGTTCCGTGCTTTCGTAGCCAGCACTCCTCCCAGCTAGACGTTAGCGTGTACTGAGAGAGGTGGTGGCTTTAAGCCAATATTCCAGCACCTCCCACTTAACTTTTGTGTTGCACTTCTTATTATTTTGCCTTAACGTAACTTTCATTGTGTCATTTAAGTATTCTTATTATTTTGATTCATTGATTTTATTATAAGAATTTGTTTGTGCATTATTTTCATGTTTTGATTTATTTAACGTAATTAAAATTTCATTGTTAAAGTTTACTTGTGTTTTGTGTGTCTTCTCCTTACCTTACCACAGACGAAGTTCCAGTTTTCTATTTTTTTTTTATAACTATGTGACGAGGCCATACCCCTAGCCTTAAACAGCCGAACACCAACGCGTTACCGTCACACAGGTTAGAACAGGAATTCATACAACTGGTTAGAAATGTTAAAAAAGAGATTAGGAAAGCAAAAAGAAACTATGAAGTTCGCATAGCAGAGCAAGCAAAGTCAAATCCTAAAGGTTTTTTTTCAGTTATATCGAACTAAGACTAGGGAAAGGATAGTGTTACGGTGCCCTCTCGTATTTCTTTCGTTTGCCGGCTTAAAGAGTCATATCAGCTCTCCCTACTGATTCTCTGAGGTTCAGGGAGTCTAATGATATATGTGGCGACCAGACCGGCTGCCAGTTAAAGGAAGGAAGTTACATTATAAGTTGTAAATAAGGGGAAATTGGCGCCCTGATATAAAATGAAAGAGTATCCCCTAAGGCAGATATGACCTTTTGGAAGGGACACTAGCCGATCGCGGATTGGCCGACTTAGGTCGCGGGCGACAAATCAGGGCCCGCCATGACGTCACCGAGTGCCCCGGGCGGCGCCATCGTCAGAGTTGATCCGACCTTGGAAGCGACAGGACGCACCTCGGTCTGCTCTCAAGGATTAGAGGCTCTACAAGCCTTATTCAGTGGATTAACTAGCCATCGCAGCCCTCCATAAGTTATTGGAGACCCTGCGCTTCTGGGAAGCAAATAAGGAACCAAGTTCATTGAGCAGAGAAGTGCCAAACTTGGAAAATAGTCGGCGACGACGCTGGGGCGGCGCCGCTGGACGTGAGGTCTGGGAGGTGCGGCGGGCAGGCCTAGCTGTGACCGGGTCACATCCACTGAGGGTCTTGGAAGGACGACACCGTGCCTAGGACAAGGAGCAACGCCTTGTGGAAGGGGCGAGAGTGGGAAAAATAGTGATTAGCTCAGCGCCCATCGATGAACCAGGATTGGGGCAGCTGAATCTCAGGGATTGGAACGGCGACGACGCGAAGGCTCCACGACACCTGAGGACCTGTGGAACGTCCTGGATCGTCAAGGATCGACCCAAGGAAGCGTGGGAACCTCACACCATCGAGGGACAGGCGTCGTGAGCCAGGAATGTAAGGTAGATCATTTTCCCCCCCATTACCCCTTGTATGATTAGGCTAGTTAGGCCACAATATTTACTTATGTATGTGGCAGCAGGACTTTAATAGTAGAATAGGCTGCAAGGCAGCTTGTGTCCAGGACTGTCAGAGAGGACAGTGTGTATTGATGGCAGGACAGTGAAGAAGAGGCGCCGCCGTGGTGAAGAGGCCCTCCTGTGAGAGTGTGGGACTCCTGTCTTTTTGCCCAGTTGAAGGAGTGTTGGAGGTCGTGGAAGAAGAGGCTGACGATCTCCAGACTTATTATCCATATTTCCATATTCATGTATTACTTGTGATTGTGTGTGTGTTCATGTAATTTGCATCAGTAAATTCACACATTTTATCACTGTGTTTAAGTGTGCCTCCATTATGATATTTTCTCTATGAGCATACACGAAAGTTATCATAGTACCACATAGGGGACACAACGTTCTCTATAGAAGTTCTTATTGCCTGGAGGGTGGTAAAGACAGCACAGACTTACGTAAAAGTGTACCCTTAGCCATCCGATCAGTATCGGTGCCTGAATGGTGGCAACTATTAACGTAGTGGCTAGAGAGAGGTAAAGCCACACAGACCTTCCTGGGAGAGTACCCTGGGCCAACAGTTTAGTAGCAGATCTATGGGAGTAGCAATCTTCTGGCTACAAACAATATATAATACACCCACTGAACTGCACCGCTGGGGTGCAGATATAATAACCCAGCTGGCGACCTTGCTAAGAAGAAGATAGAGAAGACAGGCGGGAAAGGAGTTCCTGCAACCTTTTTGTCTGGCAGGCAGGACTCAGGGAGGTTATTGTTATGAGGTAAGCCTGAGTCTTCCTTCACTCCTCCACGGGTCTAGGCCGGAACTGTTAACAGCAGTTTCCCCGTGTTTGACTGAAGGGCTTCCAGGGTGAATCAGTGGCACCCCCTTTTGTGGTGGAAGCAAAGACCTGCGGAGGTGGGCATTGTTGGTCCTCTCTTGTGTGACCAAGGAGACTCCGGTGAATCCCGGGAGTCGGAGGGGCTGAGTATTTGGGCCTTTTGAGCCCCTAGCCGCCGAGTGCTAGCCAGAGCCCCGGCCACCACCACCCCCACGTGACAATAGGTCCATTAAAATCTGAGACAGGTCAAATAACGGATTGCCAGAGTTTTGGAAAGTTGCTAATGTGATACCAGTTTTTAAGAAAGGAGATAGATCACTTGCGTCTAACTATCGACCAATTAGCCTAACGTCTATTGTGGGAAAGTTACTCGAATTTATAATAGCAAATAAAATTCGTCTTCATCTTAAAAAGCATAGGTTGGTAATTGAGTCGCAACATGGTTTTATAAATGGCCGTTCATGTTTAACAAATTTGTTATCTTTTTATTCTAGCATTGTTGAGGCAGTTGATAGTGGTAAGGATTGCGATGTTGTATACCTTGACTTTAGCAAAGCTTTTGATACAGTGCCACATGAAAGACTGATTAAAAAGATAGAGTCTCATGGTATTGGGGGTGCTATATTAAGCTGGATTAGGGCATGGCTATACCAAAGGAAACAGAGAGTTAGTATAAATGGAATCAAGTCAGAGCGGGAAAATGTTGTAAGTGGAGTGCCTCAAGGCTCTGTCCTGGGACTTCTGTTGTTTATAATATATATAAATGATTTAGATTCAGGTTTGAGTAGCAACATTTGCAAATTTGCCGATGATACGAAAATCGGTAGGGAAATTAATTCGGAGGAGGACTCACTATCACTTCAAGTTGATCTAGATAGGGTTTTGAAATGGTCAAAAGATTGGCAGATGCAGTTTAATGCTGATAAATGTAAAGTTCTGAGGTTAGGTAATGATGATAGAGTTACAAGATACGAGCTAGATGGTGTTGTGATTGCGAAGTCGGATTGCGAAAGGGATCTGGGAGTTATGATTAGTAAGAATTTAAAACAAAAGGATCAATGCATAAATGTTCGTAATAAGGCAAATCGGACACTTGGATTTATTAATCGCAGCGTTAGTAACAAGACACCTGGTGTGGTTCTCAAGCTATATCTTGCTCTAGTTAGGCCCCATTTAGATTATGCAGTTCAGTTTTGGTCGCCATATTATAGAATGGATATAAATTCACTTGAACGTGTCCAGCGTAGGATGACTAAGTTAATTCCCCAAATTAGAAATCTTCCATATGAAGAAAGATTAACAAAGCTTAAGTTGCATTCACTGGAAAGGCGAAGAGTTAGGGGTGACATGATAGAGGTTTACAAGTGGATGAATGGACATAACAGGGGGATATTAATAGGGTATTAAAAGTATCAACACAAGACAGAACACGAAACAATGGGTATAAATTGGATAAATTTAGATTGAGGAAAGACTTGGGTAAATACTGGTTCAGTAACAGGGTTGTTGATTTGTGGAACCAATTGCCGCGTAACGTGGTGGAGGTGGGGTCCCTCGATTGTTTCAAGCACGGGTTGGACAAGTATATGAGTGGGATTGGGTGGTTATAGAATAGGAGCTGCCTCGTATGGGCCAATAGGCCTTCTGCAGTTACCTTTGTTCTTATGTTCTTATGTTCTTATGTAAGAGCATTTAGTTCATTAATTTTATTTCTTAGACTTCTACTGTTAGTGTAATATATCCTAAGTAAATTGTTATTTTGAGGCCCTTTTCTTTCCCTGATCATTTTGCCAATTCTTTTCTCCCACGAACACATACTTTTATTACCTCCTTCCTCCAAATCAATTCCCATACCACTATATACTAACAGTTTAAACCCAAACAAACACCTCTAACCACTGGGTCCAACGAGTTCGCAACAGCAACAACCCCAGCCCTCGATAGATGCACCCCATCACGAGCATACATTTCATTTCTTCCATAGAAGCGTTCCCAGTTGTCTATGAAAGATATTACATTTGATTTGCAATATCTTTCCAGCCGGCAATTGACACCAAGTGCCCTCGACATACATTCATTTCCCACTCCTTTTCTTGGAAGAATGCCACATATGATCGGGATTCCTCCCTTGCTCCTAACTAATTCAATGGCTGTCCTAAATCTCTGTATTAGTTCCTCACTCCTAACTCGCCCAACATCATTACCCCCTGCACTAATACAAATAATGGGTTTGTTCCCATTTCCCGTCATAATATCATTCATGTTTTCAACAATATCATGTTTTCCCCCTATCTCTGGCACAAAACGTTCTGTCTAAATACCTCACCTGGGAATCTCCTACAACCAGAATTCGCTTCGGTACCGCCCTAACTTTCTGATATAATTCTTTCTCTTAAAATAGTGTTAAAAAAAAATCTAGAATTTTAACTCCGGCCATTGCAATGCTCTACAACCAATCACTTGAACTTTATACCTTTCGTGACATTCTAAAAAAAGTGAGTGTAACCCCAGTCCATAAAAGTGGTGATCTCACTGAAGTGAACAATTTCACACCTCTCAATCCTGCCAACCTTGTCTAAAATATTTGAAAAGTTAATCTTTAGTTAAGCAGCTTTACTCCTATCTAGCCAAACAAAATATACTTAGCTCGTGCCAAAATGGCTTCAGATCCCCCAAAAAAGCACTAATGATGCATTGATTAGTATGATTAGCTTGATTCATGCAACTCTTGATAAAAATTAGTACGCTGTTGGGTTACTTGTTGATCTACATAAGGCTTTTGCACTGTTAACCATAATAACCTTCTTCATAAATTGCAATACTATTGGGTCAGAGGTCACTCCCTATAATACTTTCAGTCTTACCTCAGTAACAGGCTCCAGTATATCTCCTTGAATGATTCCATTTCTCCCACCCTACCCATCAACATTGGTGTTCCACAGGGCAATATACTTGGCCCTCTCGTCTTTCTCGCCTACATTAATGACGTTCCAAATGCCCCTCAACCTAATTTTATTTGTAGATGACACAACCTTCATTTTCTCCAGTCCTAACCCTCTTACTCTAAATGACAGTGAACTAAATAAAGTCCATCTTCAGCTAACTGCTGACAAACTTACCCTTAATACCCTATTAATATCCCCCTTTGTTATGTCCATTCATTCACTTTTAAACCTCTATCATGTCACCCTAACTCTTCGCCTTTCCAGTGAATGCAATTTAAGCTTTGTTAATCTTTCTTTACATGAAAGATTTCTAATTTGGGGAATTAACTTGATCATTTTACGCTGGACACGTTCAAGTGAATTTATATCCATTCTACAGTATGGCGACCAAAACTGAACTGCATAATCTAAATGGGGCCTAACCAGAGCAAGATATAGCTGAAGAATAACACTAGGTGTCTTGTTACTAACGCTTTGATTAATAAATCCCAGTGTCCTATGTGCCTTATTATGAACATTCATGCATTGATCCTTTTGTTTTAAATTCTTACTAATCATAACTCCCAGATCCCTTTCGCAATCTCAACACCATCTAGCTCGTATCTTGTAACTCTATCATCATTACCTAGCCTCAGAACTTTACATTTATCAGCATTAAACTGCATCTTCCAATCTTTTGCCCATTTCAAAACCCTATTTAGATTAACTTTAAGTAATAATGAGTCTTCTTCCGTGTTAATTTCCCTACCGATTTTTGTATCATCTGCAAATTTGCAGATGTTGCTACTCAAACCTGAATCTAAGTCATTTATATATATTAAAAACAACAGAGGTCCCAGGACAGAGCCTTGAGGCAGTCCACCAACATTATTATCCCACTCTGACTTAACCCCATTTATACTAACTTTCTGTTTCCTTTGGAATAGCATGCCCTAATCCAACTTAACATAGCACCCCCAATACCATGAGCCTCTATTTTTTTTAATCAGTCTTTCATGTGGCACTGTATCAAAAGCTTTGCTAAAGTCAAGGTACACAACATAACAATCCTTACCATTATCAAGTTCCTCAACTATGCTGGAATAAAAAGATAGCAAATTTGTTAAACATGAACGGCCATTTGTTAAACCATGTTGCGACTCATTTATTAATTTATGTTTTTTCAAGATGAAGACAAATTGTATTTGCAATTATCGATTCAAGTAACTTTCCCGCAATAGACGTTAGGCTAATTGGCCGATAGTTTGACGCAAGTGATCTATCTCCTTTCTTAAAAATTGGTACCACATTAGCTACCTTCCATGACTCTGGAACTCTGCCTAACTCTATTGATTTATTAAATATGGTAGACAATGGCTCGGAAAGCTCCTCTTTGCATTCCTTAAGCACCCTGGCAAACACTTCATCCGGCCCTGGGGATTTGATTGGTTTTAGTTTTACTATTTGTTTAGTTACATCCTCCCAGGTAACTGCTAAACAATTCAACCTGTCCTTGTCCCCACCCACATATACTTGTTCGGCTGAAGGCATATTGTTAAGTTCCTCTTTAGTAAATACAGATATAAAATATTTATTAAAAATACTACTCATCTCCTCGTCATTATCAGTTATTTGACCTGTCTCAGTTTTTAATGGACCTGTCCTTTCCCTAGTCTTAGTTCGATATAACTGAAAAAACCCTTTAGGATTTGTCTTCGCTTGCTTTGCTATGCGAACTTCGTAGTTTCTTTTTGCTTTCCTTATCTCTTTTTTTAACATTTCTAACCAGTTTTACGAATTCCTGTTCTAAACTAACTTCCCCATTCTTAATCCTTTTGTACCACGCTCTCTTTTTACCTATGAGGTTCTTCAGATCATTTATTATCCACTTTGGATCATTAGTATTCGATTTATTCAATTTATATGGTATACTACGTTCCTGGGCTTTGCTTAGAATATTTTTAAATAGGTTATATTTTGAAAAAACATCGAAATCCCCTTTTACGTCACCTGTCGCTGGGTTCACGTCTAGCCCACACCCCATCCCCAAGACATTCCAATCTATTTGACCCAAAAAATTTCTTAGGCTATTGAAATCAACTTTTCGAAAATGAGGCACTTTAACAGAATTTTCTCCTACAGATCTATTCCATTCTATGCTAAATCTGATTTCTTTATGATTGTTTCCTAGCTCACTTCCTATCTCCATGTCCTTAATTTATGTTTCCCTGTTAGTTAACACTAAATCTAAAATATTATTTCCCCGCATTGGTTCCTTAATATGTTGCGTAAGAAAGCAATCGTCAATTAATTCTAGAAAGTCTTCTGCTTCATTATACCCTGTTTTGTTCACCCAGTTTATTACACTAAAATTAAAGTCACCCATGACATAAATACTGTTAGATCTAGATGCTCTAGGTATTTCATCCCATAGATGCTTTGCTTTCATTCTGTCTAAATTTGGTGCCTATATATAACTACTATTATAATAATACCTGGTTGATACCTGGTTGATGGGGTTCTGGGAGTTCTTCTACTCCCCAAGCCCGGCCCGAGGCCAGGCTCGACTTGTGAGAGTTTGGTCCACCAGGCTGTTGCTTGGAGCGGCCCGCAGGCCCACATACCCACCACAGCCCGGTTGGTCCGGCACTCCTTGGAGGAATAAATCTAGTTTCCTCTTGAAAATGTCCACGGTTGTTCCGGCAATATTTCTTATGCTTGCTCTATGCTTATTGCTTCGATAGAATTCTTGGTGACTCGGATACTTTTGATATCGTTCGCCTTATGCGTTTTTGTTCTCGTATTGGCATCCTTGGTGATATTTAGCGCCCTCTGATTATTTTGCGTATTTGATGGTGCTACATAGCCTTCCCGGTTTGGTGCCTTCTTTTGATAATTACTTACTTACTATGCTTATTGCTTATGCTAATATTTGCTTTTTCGTTTAATTCTATCCAAATAGTTTCTGTGTTTCTGTGTGTCGCTCAGTTTTGATTCCCTCTTTGAGACTACATTTCAAATTGTCCCTAACATATATGACTACTCCCCCTCCTCGTCTAATATATCTATCTGTGTGAAATAGTTTAAATCCATTTACTTGATATTCAGCTAATAGTTCTCTATTTACTACATTCATCCACGTTTCGGTAAGTGCAATAATATCTATTTCTTCTGTACAGATAAGAGCATTTAACTCGTTTATTTTGTTTCTTAGACTTCTACTGTTAGTGTAATATACCCTAAATGAATTGGTATTAGGATTGGGGAAGGAGGATTGGGAGGAGAATTAGTGAATAGGATTGGCCGGCGATGGAAGGGCAGTGTCCCTTGCCTAAGGACCCTTGACTCGAGTTTATGGCAGGAAAGGGCGGAGGGGAAGGAAAGATGAGGCGACAGGGGAGGGGAGGGGGGAGGAGAATGAACAAGGAAGGGGGAGACGAACGAGGGTAAGGGGAGAGGGGGGAAGGGGAGAAGCTATGGTCTGTGCAACAGATCACTACAATGGCACTTTACATGGAGGAGTGTTAGACACTCTCACTGATTTAAGGCAGAAGTTTTGGCTTCCACAGGGTTGTCAAACTGTTAAAACACTAATCAAATCTTGTGTGATCTACCATGGGTATGACGCTCGGGTGTGTCCTTATCCAGGACCAACACCATTACCTAGAAAACGAGTTATACACCTTCGTCCTTTTGAGACCACAGGGGTAGATTACACAGGACTCCTTATTTTAACAGGCATTCCGGACAAAATACTGGTGAAAGCCTATATATGTCTCTTTACATGTGCCACTACAAGAGGTGTACACTTAGAAGTAACTTCTGACATAAGCGCAGAAGCTTTCCTACAAGCCTTTTCGAAGGTTTGCGGCATGTCAATCCTGCTCCAAATTGATGATCTCGGATACAGGATCCAATTTTGTGGCAAATGAAGCCTGCCTAAGGGAGATATGGAACCATATAGAGGTATGTGCAGTCTTAAATAAAAAACAGTGCCACTGGAAATTTATACCTCCCAGAGCACCGTGGCAAGGTGGATTCTATGAATGAATGGTAGGCACTGTGAAACGATGCTTCAGAAAGGCCCTACATCGCCAAAAAATTAGCCTTGCCGAACTCCAAACCATTGTCACTGAAATAGAGGCACGAGTCAACAACAGACTACTAACCTATCTCTCAGATGATTGCTCACAAAGAGAGCCACTGAGTCCCTCTCATCTGTTAAGTGGTGATCTTCTTAGTCCTCTAATATCTGTAAAGGATAAGGATCCAGAAGACCCATCATATGTCGGAAGGAACGACTTGGTGGAAAGTTATAAACATCTTTCTAGAGTGATAGGCAGGTGGAATGAAGTGTGGACTCGTGAGTATCCAACTGCTTTAGAGAGTACCATTATGGAGCTGCAAACCCCTACAACAAAATCCATTTAAAACCAGGTGATCTTGTTTTAGTGGACAACAGCGGACCGAGGTCAGAGTGGTCTATAGGCAAGATTGTTGATGTACACCAAGATCACCAAGGAGTACTAAGAATAGTTAGGGTCCAGTGTCGAGGCACGACCACCCTAAAAACTCTAGAGAAATTAATTCCTCTGGAATTGACAGAACATGAAGGTTCTCCATATATGAACTTAACTGAGGTTCCAGAAGAAAATAACTCTACAAATCCTAGCACTCATCCATTAAGGAATGCAGTGCAATAATATAAATTTAAGCTTAAACAATACTTTAACTCTGCATAAGTGCGGGTGAAGGTCGTTTGAGGTTGAGGTCATTTCATGAGTCTGCAGAGATAATTCAGTGTCTATGTAATTTAACAGTTACAAGTTATTGCGACCCAAACCCCTGAACTCACTGTAGAACTGAGAGACTCCATGATCTTAGATGACATAATGATTAATATTTTAATTACCAAACAGATGTTCCCATGATAACAGATTAATGACTTAGTTTCATACCAGTTCCACAGATCCGGGACATCCGTCATGTACATACTAACGTACAAACTTACTAACATGTAATGAATTTATATCTTCAAGGGAGAGCATCAGGTACGTTAGTACTGAAGCATGAATTGCGACCCATATTTTCTCGCCCCCGGAGTTATGTCAAAAATTTCTGACACCCAAATACTAACCCTTAGAATGATAAGATAAATTTTTTGTGTTAGGAATTCAAATTTACTAACCCTACTAACCAGTAGTATAGTACATCCAAATTCTCATTAACATTTATGCCGGTTACATCAGCCGCCTAATTTCTATGAAAATTAATTATTTATATTACTCGAATCAAACCCAGTCTAACCTTGTTGAATTTATTAGGGAATATTGACTAAAGGTTGATTTAATTCAATTTAGTAAATTATATCGCTGTTTATCAGTAAAGACTTCCACAGTTACGATCAGCTGATCCAGTATAAACAAAAGTCATGAACTGAATTCCATCTACGTATATATGTAATTTTATCTAACGTCACTTAGGTTTAGTGATATATGCAGAGAAAAACAACCTGTTGCTACCTGGAGTACGTTATTATGACGTAAATTAACATCGGCAACGTTTCAATTAAATAGGAAACCAGAATAAAATATCGTGAAATTTATTCCACGTTCATACCATCCGGCACTATATGGTGCGCGGATCACTTGCAGAGACTTAGCTAGAGAGCGAAGCCATCTTGATCTGTGTCCCGAGGCAGGCGATTGTCATTATCTGTTATATGACTCATGTGAGCATTATCGGACCTCAGACTTTGCTACCAGCTTCGCCTTCATTGTGGACACCGCATCCGGTTGGCTAGAAACCCATATTCACTTTGGTGTGGCCATAATATTGAGTTTTTTGGGTGTCCAATCGTTACGCAGCATGAAGATAAAAAAACACTGTAAGTGTGTTTTCCATAATCAGAGGACTCCATTTTCAATGTGTATTTGTGGAGATACACACAATTATACAGAAATTATATAATATTAACTTTGCAGCGTGGAGTTATCTACGAGAGAAGCTCATCCCCGTTCTGGTGAATCACGTGTCTGCCGAGACAACACGTCTAATCAAGATTAGACGAGTTACAGAGTCTGTAACTCGTCGTCTGTAACTTACAAAGTCCAGAGTCTGATGTATTCTACGTACACGACTAGACAGCTAAAGACTCATTTCAATAATAATAGACAAGTTAGTGTACTAACCCTATGACTAGAATTTATTAAAGATTTATATTATTGAAATTATTTTCATGTTAATATGGGATATTCCACATTAACAGTGGCTTGATGAAAAACGAATAGCAACCCCTCACTTGTCTGGTGCCCTTGGGAGGTGGGGATATTTGAGGTGTATATATACCTCGAAATCTCTACTTCTTTTAAGGGTGTGATGTGGTGTAGTGGGTTAAGGCGTACTAGTTATGGCAGCTACTGGAAGGTAGTTGTGAATTCTGGGTTCGAGGCCCCCTGGTGAGTGTTGTCCAAAGATTGTTAATCTTCACTTGTGGTTTAAGCAAGTATGGGCTTATAGCATGGACACGAGTTCTCCCACATTAACAGTGGCTTGATGAAAAACGTATAGCAACCCCTCACTTGTCTGGTGCCCTTGGGAGGTGGGGATATTTGAGGTGTATATATACCTCGAAATCTCTACTTCTTTTAAGGGTCTGATGTGGTATAGTGGATTAAGGCATACTAGTTACGGCAGCTACTGGAAGGTAGTTGTGCTTTCTGGGTTCGAGGCCCACTGGTGAGTGTTGATCAAAGACTGTTAATCGTCACTTGTGGTTTAAGCAAGTATTGGCGTATAGCATGAACACGAGTTCTCCCACATTAACAGTGGCTTGATGAAAAACGTATAGTAACCCCTCACTTGTCTGGTGCCCTTGGGAGGTGGGGATATTTGAGGTGTATATATACCTCGAAATCTCTACTACTTTTAAGGGTCTGATGTGGTGTAGTGGGTTAAGGCATACTAGTTATGTCAGCTACTGGAAGGTAGTTGTGCTTTCTAGGTTCGAGGCCCACTGGTGAGTGTTGACCAAAGATTGTTAATCTTCACTTGTGGTTTAAGCAAGTATGAATATATATATATATATATATATATATATATATATATATATATATATATATATATATATATATATATATAATATGTATATATATATATATTAAATATGACCGAAAAAGTGTGTTTTCCATAATCAGAGGACTCCATTTTCAATGTGTATTTGTGGAGATACACACAATTATACAGAAATTATATAATATTAACTTTGCAGCGTGGAGTTATCTACGAGAGAAGCTCATCCCCGTTCTGGTGAATCACGTGTCTGCCGAGACAACACGTCTAATCAAGATTAGACGAGTTACAGAGTCTGTAACTCGTCGTCTGTAACTTACAAAGTCCAGAGTCTGATGTATTCTACGTACACGACTAGACAGCTAAAGACTCATTTCAATAATAATACACAAGTTAGTGTACTAACCCTATGATTAGAATTTATTAAAGATTTATATTATTGAAATTATTTTCATGTTAATATGGGATATTCCACATTAACAGTGGCTTGATGAAAAACGAATAGCAACCCCTCACTTGTCTGGTGCCCTTGGGAGGTGGGGATATTTGAGGTGTATATATACCTCGAAATCTCTACTTCTTTTAAGGGTCTGATGTGGTGTAGTGGGTTAAGGCGTACTAGTTATGGCAGCTACTGGAAGGTAGTTGTGAATTCTGGGTTCGAGGCCCCCTGGTGAGTGTTGTCCAAAGATTGTTAATCTTCACTTGTGGTTTAAGCAAGTATGGGCTTATAGCATGGACACGAGTTCTCCCACATTAACAGTGGCTTGATGAAAAACGTATAGCAACCCCTCACTTGTCTGGTGCCCTTGGAAGGTGGGGGTATTTGAGGTGTATATATACCTCAAAATCTCTACTTCTTTTAAGGGTCTGATGTGGTGTAGTGGATTAAGGCGTACTAGTTATGGCAGCTACTGGAAGGTAGTTGTGCTTTCTGGGTTCGAGGTCCACTGGTGAGTGTTGTCCAAAGATTGTTAATCTTCACTTGTGGTTTAAGCAAGTATGGGCTTATAGCATGGACACGAGTTCTCCCACATTAACAGTGGCTTGATGAAAAACGTATAGCAACCCCTCACTTGTCTGGTGCCCTTGGGAGGTGGGGATATTTGAGGTGTATATATACCTCGAAATCTCTACTTCTTTTAAGGGTCTGATGTGGTGTAGTGGATTAAGGCGTACTAGTTACGGCAGCTACTGGAAGGTAGTTGTGCTTTCTGGGTTCGAGGCCCACTGGTGAGTGTTGATCAAAGACTGTTAATCGTCACTTGTGGTTTAAGCAAGTATTGGCGTATAGCATGAACACGAGTTCTCCCACATTAACAGTGGCTTGATGAAAAACGTATAGTAACCCCTCACTTGTCTGGTGCCCTTGGGAGGTGGGGATATTTGAGGTGTATATATACCTCGAAATCTCTACTACTTTTAAGGGTCTGATGTGGTGTAGTGGGTTAAGGCATACTAGTTATGTCAGCTACTGGAAGGTAGTTGTGCTTTCTAGGTTTGAGGCCCACTGGTGAGTGTTGACCAAAGATTGTTAATCTTCACTTGTGGTTTAAGCAAGTATGGACATATATATATATATATATATATATATATATATATATATATATATATATATATATATATATATATATATATATATATATATTATTATTAAATATGACCGAAAAAGTAAGATTAATAATTCTAACACGAATTTTCTCTATCTTTCGTATGTTTCTTTTCACTGTTGGTGGTAATTCAAAAATCAATTCTCCAAAATTCATTTTTATTTCTAGTCTGACGCGACACTTGAGCGCATTTCGTAAAACTTATTACATTTTCAAAGACTTTAGTTAACACATACACAACTGAATAGAACTTACACATCGTCGATTTGTTTATATCTACATTTGAGTGAGGTGGATGGGGTGAGGTGGTATTAATAGTGTAATAATTCATCAACACAAGACAAAACACGAAACAATGGGTATTGAATGGAAGTGATTGTAGAAAGCCTATTAGTCCATATTTCTTGATGCTTCTATATTGGAGCGGAGTCTTGAGGTGGGTAGAATATAGTTGTGCATTAATTGGCTGTTGATTGCTGGTGTTGACTTCTTAATGAGTAGTGCCTCGCAAACGTCAAGCAGCCTGCTATCGCTGTATCTATCGATGATTTCTGTGTTGTTTACTAGGATTTCTCTGGCGATGGTTTGGTTGAGGGAAGAGATTATATGTTCCTTAATGGAGCCCTGTTGCTTATGCATCGTTAAATGCCTAGAAAGAGATGTTGTTGTCTTGCCTATATACTGGGTTTTTTGGAGCTTACAGTCCCCAAGGGGGCATTTGAAGGCATAGACGACGTTGGTCTCTTTTAAAGTGTTCTGCTTTGTGTCTGGAGAGTTTCTCATGAGTAGGCTGGCCGTTTTTCTGGTTTTATAGTAAATCGTCAGTTGTATCCTCTGATTTTTGTCCGTAGGGATAACGTTTCTATTAACAATATCTTTCAGGACCCTTTCCTCCATTTTATGAGCTGTGGAAAAGAAGTTCCTGTAAAATAGTCTAATAGGGGGTATAGGTGTTGTGTTAGTTGTCTCTTCAGAGGTTGCATGGCGTTTCACTTTCCTTCTTATGATGTCTTCGATGAAACCATTGGAGAAGCCGTTGTTGACTAGGACCTGCCTTACCCTACAGAGTTCTTCATCGACTTGCTTCCATTCTGAGCTGTGGCTGAGAGCACGGTCGACATAAGCGTTAACAACACTCCTTTTGTACCTGTCTGGGCAGTCGCTGTTGGCATTTAGGCACATTCCTATGTTCGTTTCCTTAGTATAGACTGCAGTGTGGAAACCTCCGCTCTTTTCCATGACTGTTACATCTAGAAAGGGCAGCTTCCCATCCTTTTCCATCTCGTAAGTGAAACGCAGCACGGAACTCTGCTCAAATGCCTCCTTCATCTCCTGCAGATGTCTGACATCAGGTACCTGTGTAAAAATGTCGTCAACATACCTGCAGTATATGGCCGGTTTCAAGTTCATGTCGACTAAGACTTTTTGCTCGATGGTACCCATGTAGAAGTTCGCAAACAGGACACCATGGGGAGAACCCATGGCGACTCCATCTACTTGCTTATACATGTGCCCATCCGGGCTCAAGAAGGGTGCCTCTTTAGTACAAGCATGGAGTAGTTTCCTTAGAATATTTTCTGGTATGTCAAGAGGAGTACAGGCTGGATCACAATACACTCTGTTGGCTATCATCCCGATTGTCTCGTCCACAGGTACGTTGGTAAACAGAGATTCTACGTCCAACGAGGCTCTTATCCCTGTGGCCCGTGTGCCCCGCAGTAAGTCAACAAATTCCTTTGGAGACTTCAGGCTGAAGGCACAAGGGACATAAGGAGTCAGCAGGCCGTTGAGTCGCTTCGCCAGTCG